>NW_027100305.1:31071-58935 GCF_031753505.1 Anomalospiza imberbis | reverse complement strand
GTACGGACCAGTATGGACCAGTGCGGGCCACAACGGACCTGTATGGACCAGTACAGACCAGGACGGACCAGTACGGACCAATATGGAACAGAACGTACCAGAACGGACCAGTATGGGCCAGTACGGACCAGTACGGACCAGTAGGGACCAGTACAGACCACTATGGACCAGTAGGGAATACTAGGGACCAATACGGACCTGTACGGACTAGTATGGACCAGTACGGACCAGAACGGACCAGTACGGACCAGTATGGACCAGAACGGGCCAGTACGGACCAGTATGGACCAGCACCGACCAATATGGACCAGTACGGACCAGTATGGACCAGTGCGGACCAGAACGGAGCAGTATGGACCAGTATGGACCAGTAGGGACCAATACGGACCTGTACGGACTAGTATGGACCAGTACAGAGCAGAACGGACCAGTACGGACAAGTACGGACCAGTATGGACAAGTGCGGACCAGGACGGACCAGTATGGACCACTACGGACCAGTATGGACCAGTATGGATCAGAACGGACCAGTACGGACCAGTATGGACCAGCACTGACCAATATGGACCAGTACGGACCAGTATGGACCAGTGCGGACCAGAACGGACTAGTATGGACCAGTATGGACCAGTAGGGACCAATACGGACCAGTACGGACCAGTATGGATTAGAGCGGAGCAGTACGGACCAGTACGGACAAGTACGGACCAGTATGGACAAGTGCGGACCAGTACGGACCAGTATGGACCACTACGGACCAGTATGGACCAGTATGGACCAGAACGGACCAGTACGGACCAGTATGGACCAGCACCGACCAATATGGACCAGTACGGACCAGTATGGACCAGTGCGGACCAGAACGGACCAGTACGGACCAGTATGGACCAGTAGGGACCAATACGGACCAGTACGGACTAGTATGGACCAGTACGGACCAGTACGGACCAGTACGGACAAGTACGGACCAGTATGGACAATTGCGGACCAGTACGGAGCACTATGGACCAGTGCGGACTGGAACGGACCAGTACGGACCAGTACGGACTACTAGTGACCAGTATGGACCACTAGGGGGCAGTACGGAGCAGTATGGACCAGTATGGACCAGTGCGGACCAGTACGGACCAGTATGGACAAGAGCAGACCAGAACGGACCAGTACGGACCAGTATGGACCGGTATGGACCTGTACGGACCAGTACGGACCAGTATGGACCGGTATGGACCAGTGCGGACCAGTACGGACCAGTATGGACAAGGGCAGACCAGAACGGACCAGTACGGACCAATACGGACCGGTAGGACCCAGTACGGACCAGTATGGACTGGTACGGACCAGTGTGGACCAGTATGAACCAATATGGTCCAGTATGGGCCAGTACGGACCAGTACGGACCAGTGCGGACCAGTATGGACCAGTGCAGACCAGAACGGACCAGTATGGACCAGAATGGACCAGTACGGACCAGTACGGACCGGTACGGACGAGTACGGACCAGAACGGTCCAATAGGGACCACTATGGAGCAGTACGGACCAGTACGGACAAGTATGGACCGGTATGGACCAGTACGGACCAGTACGGACCAGTACGGACCAGTATGGACCAGTGCGGACCAGAACAAACCAGTATGGACCAGTATGGATCAGTAGCGACCAGCACGGACCAGGACGGACCAGTACGGACCAGTATGGACCAGTATGGACCAGTACGGACCAGTATGGACCAGTATGGACCAGTACGGACCAGAACGGACCAATAGGGAACTCTACGGACCAGTACGGACCAGTACGGACCACTACAGACCAGTATGGACCAGAACGGACCAGTACGGACCAGTATGGACCAGTGCGGACCAGAACAGACCAGTACGGACCAATACGGACCAGTATGGACCAGTGCGGACCAGTATGGACCAGAACGGACCAGTATGGACCAGTATGGACCAGTATGGACCAGTATGGACCAGTACGGACCAGAACGGACCAATAGGGAACACTACGGACCAGTACGGACCAGTGCGGACCAGAACAGACCAGTACGGACCAGAACGGACCAGTACGGACCAGTATGGACCAGTGCGGACCAGAACAGACCAGTACGGACCAGAACGGACAAGTATGAACCAGAACGGACCAGTATGGACCAGTGCGGACCAGTGCGGAACAGAATGGACCAGAACGGACCAGTACGGACCAGTATGGACCAGCACCGACCAATATGGACCAGTACGGACCGGTATGGACCAGTGCGGACCAGAACGGACCAGTATGGACCAGTATGGACCAGTAGGGACCAATACGGACCAGTACGGACTAGTATGGACCAGTACGGACCAGTACGGACCAGTACGGACAAGTACGGACCAGTATGGACAAGTGCGGACCAGTACGGACCAGTATGGACCAGTGCGGACTGGAACGGACCAGTACGGACCAGTACGGACTACTAGTGACCAGTATGGACCACTAGGGGGCAGTAGGGAGCAGTATGGACCAGTATGGACCAGTGCGGACCAGTACGGACCAGTATGGACAAGGGCAGACCAGAACGGACCAGTATGGACCAGTATGGACCGGTATGGACCTGTACGGACCAGTACGGACCAGTATGGACCAGTATGGACCAGAACGGACCAGTACGGACCAATACGGACCGGTAGGAACCAGTACGGAGCAGTATGGACTGGTACGGACCAGTGTGGACCAGTATGAACCAATATGGTCCAGTATGGGCCAGTACGGACCAGTACGGACCAGTGCGGACCAGTATGGACCAGTGCAGACCAGAACGGACCAGTATGGACCAGAACGGACCAGTACGGACCAGTACGGACCGGTACGGACGAGTACGGACCAGAACGGACCAATAGGGACCACTACGGAGCAGTACGGACCAGTACGGACAAGTATGGACCTGTATGGACCAGTACGGACCAGTACGGACCAGTACGGACCAGTATGGACCAGTGCGGACCATAACGGACCAGTATGGACCAGTATGGACCAGTAGCGACCAGCACGGACCAGGACGGACCAGTACGGACCAGTATGGACCAGTATGGACCAGTACGGACCAGTATGGACCAGTATGGACCAGTACGGACCAGAACGGACCAATAGGGAACTCTACAGACCAGTACGGACCAGTACGGACCACTACAGACCAGTATGGACCAGAACGGACCAGTACGGACCAGTATGGACCAGTGCGGACCAGAACAGACCAGTACGGACCAATACGGACCAGTATGGACCATTGCGGAGCAGTATGGACCAGAACGGACCAGTATGGACCAGTACGGACCAGTATGGACCAGTATGGACCAGTACGGACCAGAACGGACCAATAGGGAACACTACGGACCAGTACGGACCAGTGCGGACCAGAACAGACCAGTACGGACCAGAACGGACCAGTACGGACCATTATGGACCAGTGCGGACCAGAACAGACCAGTACGGACCAGAACGGACAAGTATGAACCAGAACGGACCAGTATGGACCAGTGCGGACCAGTGCGGAACAGAACGGACCAGAACGGACCAGAACGGCCCAGTACGGAATACTAGGGACCAGTACGGACCACAAGGGGGCAGTACGGAGCAGTATGGACCAGTACGGACCAGGACGGACCAGTATGGACCAGTGAGGACCAGTGCGGACCAGAACCGACCAGTACGGACTAGTACGAACCACTATGGAACAGAACGTACCAGAACGGACCAGTACGGACTGGTAGGGACCAGTACGGACCGGTAGGGACCAGTACGGACCATTTTGGACCAGTACGGACCTGAACGGACCAGTACGGAACACTATGGACCAGTACGGACCTGAACGGACCAGTATGGACCAGTGAGGACCAGTGCGGACCAGAACCGACCAGTACGGACTAGTACGGACCACTATGGAACAGAACGTACCAGAACGGACCAGTACGGACTGGTAGGGACCAGTACGGACCGGTAGGGACCAGTACGGACCATTATGGACCAGTACGGACCTGAACGGACCAGTACGGAACACTATGGACCAGTACGGACCAGAACGGACCAGTACGGACCACTATGAAACAGAACGGACCAGAACGGACTAGTATGGACCAGTATGGACCAGTACGGAACAGTATGGACCAGTATGGACCAGTATGGACCAGTACGGACCAGTATGGAGCAGTACGGAACAGTATGGACCAGTACAGACAAGAACGGACCAGTACGGACCAGTATGGACCAGTACAGATCAGAACAGACCAGTACGGACCAGTACGGACCAGTATGGACCAGTGCGGACCAGTATGGACCAGTACGGACCAGTATGGACCAGTACGGACCAGTATGGACCAGCATGGACCAGTACGGACCAGAACGGACCAATAGGGAACACTACGGAACAGTACGGACCAGTGCGGACTAGAACAGACCAGTACGGACCAGAACGGACCAGTACGGACCAGTATGGACCAGTGCGGACCAGAACAGACCAGTACGGACCAGAACGGACAAGTATGAAACAGTGCGGACCAGTATGGACCAGTGCGGACCAGTGCGGAACAGAACGGACCAGAACGGACCAGTACGGCCCAGTACGGAATACTAGGGACCAGTACGGACCACAAGGGGGCAGTACGGAGCAGTATGGACCAGTACGGACCAGGACGGACCAGTATGGACCAGTGAGGACCAGTGCGGACCAGAACCGACCAGTACGGACTAGTACGGACCACTATGGAACAGAACGTACCAGAACGGACCAGTACGGACTGGTAGGGACCAGTACAGACCGGTAGGGACCAGTACGGACCATTATGGACCAGTACGGACCTGAACGGACCAGTACGGACCACTATGAAACAGTACGGACCAGAACGGACCAGTATGGACCAGTATGGACCAGAACGGAACAGTATGGACCAGTATGGACCAGTATGGACCAGTACGGACCAGTATGGACCAGTACGGAATATTATGGACCAGTATGGACCAGTATGGACCAGTACGGAACAGTATAGACCAGTGTGGAACAGAACGGACCAGTGCGGACCAGAACAGACCAGTACGGACCAGTACGGACCAGTGCGGACCAAAACAGACCAGTACGGACCAGTACGGACCAGTATGGACCAGTGCGGACCAGAACAGACCAGTACGGAGCAGTATGGACCAGTATGGACCAGAACAGACCAGTACGGACCAGTACGGACCAGTATGGACCAGTGCGGACCAGTATGGACCAGTGCGGACCAGTGTGGAACAGAACGGACAAGTACGGACTAGTACGGACCACTATGGAACAGAACGGACCAGTATGGACCAGTGCGGACAAGAACGGACTAGTATGGACCAGTATGGACCAGCACTGAACACGATGGACCAGTACGGACCAGAACGGACCAGTACGGAACAGTATGGACCAGTACGGACCAGTATGGGCCAGTACGGACAATTACAGACTGGTAGGGACCAGTACGGACCACTATGGACCAGTACGGACTAGTACGGACCACTACGGACCAGTATGGACCAGAACGGACAAGTAGGGACCAGTATGGACCAGTACCGACCAATATGGACCAGTACGGACCAGTATGGACCAGTGCGGAACAGAACGGACCAGTATGGACCAGTATGGACCAGTACGGACCAGAACGGCCCAGTATGGACCAGTGCGGACCAGAACGGACCAGTATGGACCAGTATGGACCAGTATGGCTCAGTAGGGACCAATACGGACCAGGACGGACCAATACGGACCAGGACGGACCAGTATGGACCAGTGCGGACCAGAGCGGACCAGAACGGACCAGTACGGACTAGTACGGACCACTATGGAACAGAACGTACCAGTATGGACCAGTGCGGACCAGAACAGACCAGTACGGAACAGTATGGACCAGAACGGACCAGTACGGACAAGTATGGACCATTGCGGACCAGTACAGACCAGTACGGACCAGTACGGACCAGTATGGACCATTGCGGACCAGTATGGACCAGTGCGGACCAGTGCGGAACAGAACGGACAAGTACGGACTAGTACGGACCACTATGGAACAGAACGTACCAGTATGGACCAGTGCGGACCAGAACGGACCAGTATGGACCAGTATGGACCAGCACGGAATACGATGGACCAGTACGGACCAGAACGGACCAGTACGGACCACTACGGACCAGTGCGGGCCACAACGGACCTGTATGGACCAGTACAGACCAGGACGGACCAGTACGGACCAATATGGAACAGAACGTACCAGAACGGACCAGTATGGGCCAGTACGGACCAGTACGGACCAGTAGGGACCAGTACGGACCACTATGGACCAGTAGGGAATACTAGGGACCAATACGGACCTGTACGGACTAGTATGGACCAGTACGGACCAGAACGGACCAGTACGGACCAGTATGGACCAGCACCGACCAATATGGACCAGTACGGACCAGTATGGACCAGTGCGGACCAGAACGGACCAGTATGGACCAGTATGGACCAGTAGGGACCAATACGGACCTGTACGGACTAGTATGGACCAGTACGGAGCAGAACGGACCAGTACGGACAAGTACGGACCAGTATGGACAAGTGCGGACCAGTACGGACCAGTATGGACCACTACGGACCAGTATGGACCAGTATGGACCAGAACGGACCAGTACGGACCAGTATGGACCAGCACCGACCAATATGGACCAGTACGGACCGGTATGGACCAGTGCGGACCAGAACGGACCAGTATGGACCAGTATGGACCAGTAGGGGACCAATACGGACCAGTACGGACTAGTATGGACCAGTACGGACCAGTACGGACCAGTACGGACAAGTACGGACCAGTATGGACAAGTGCGGACCAGTACGGACCAGTATGGACCAGTGCGGACTGGAACGGACCAGTACGGACCAGTACGGACTACTAGTGACCAGTATGGACCACTAGGGGGCAGTAGGGAGCAGTATGGACCAGTATGGACCAGTGCGGACCAGTACGGACCAGTATGGACAAGGGCAGACCAGAACGGACCAGTACGGACCAGTATGGACCGGTATGGACCTGTACGGACCAGTACGGACCAGTATGGACCAGTATGGACCAGAACGGACC
This sequence comes from Anomalospiza imberbis, assembly GCF_031753505.1. Taxonomy (NCBI): domain Eukaryota; kingdom Metazoa; phylum Chordata; class Aves; order Passeriformes; family Viduidae; genus Anomalospiza; species Anomalospiza imberbis. Next base: position 51,825 of record NW_027100305.1, on the reverse strand, counting down.
AGTACGGACCAATACGGACCGGTAGGAACCAGTACGGAGCAGTATGGACTGGTACGGACCAGTGTGGACCAGTATGAACCAATATGGTCCAGTATGGGCCAGTACGGACCAGTACGGACCAGTGCGGACCAGTATGGACCAGTGCAGACCAGAACGGACCAGTATGGACCAGAACGGACCAGTACGGACCAGTACGGACCGGTACGGACGAGTACGGACCAGAACGGACCAATAGGGACCACTACGGAGCAGTACGGACCAGTACGGACAAGTATGGACCTGTATGGACCAGTACGGACCAGTACGGACCAGTACGGACCAGTATGGACCAGTGCGGACCATAACGGACCAGTATGGACCAGTATGGACCAGTAGCGACCAGCACGGACCAGGACGGACCAGTACGGACCAGTATGGACCAGTATGGACCAGTACGGACCAGTATGGACCAGTATGGACCAGTACGGACCAGAACGGACCAATAGGGAACTCTACGGACCAGTACGGACCAGTACGGACCACTACAGACCAGTATGGACCAGAACGGACCAGTACGGACCAGTATGGACCAGTGCGGACCAGAACAGACCAGTACGGACCAATACGGACCAGTATGGACCATTGCGGACCAGTATGGACCAGAACGGACCAGTATGGACCAGTACGGACCAGTATGGACCAGTATGGACCAGTACGGACCAGAACGGACCAATAGGGAACACTACGGACCAGTACGGACCAGTGCGGACCAGAACAGACCAGTACGGACCAGAACGGACCAGTACGGACCATTATGGACCAGTGCGGACCAGAACAGACCAGTACGGACCAGAACGGACAAGTATGAACCAGAACGGACCAGTATGGACCAGTGCGGACCAGTGCGGAACAGAACGGACCAGAACGGACCAGAACGGCCCAGTACGGAATACTAGGGACCAGTACGGACCACAAGGGGGCAGTACGGAGCAGTATGGACCAGTACGGACCAGGACGGACCAGTATGGACCAGTGAGGACCAGTGCGGACCAGAACCGACCAGTACGGACTAGTACGAACCACTATGGAACAGAACGTACCAGAACGGACCAGTACGGACTGGTAGGGACCAGTACGGACCGGTAGGGACCAGTACGGACCATTATGGACCAGTACGGACCTGAACGGACCAGTACGGAACACTATGGACCAGTACGGACCTGAACGGACCAGTATGGACCAGTGAGGACCAGTGCGGACCAGAACCGACCAGTACGGACTAGTACGGACCACTATGGAACAGAACGTACCAGTATGGACCAGTGCGGACCAGAACAGACCAGTACGGAACAGTATGGACCAGAACGGACCAGTACGGACAAGTATGGACCATTGCGGACCAGTACAGACCAGTACGGACCAGTACGGACCAGTATGGACCATTGCGGACCAGTATGGACCAGTGCGGACCAGTGCGGAACAGAACGGACAAGTACGGACTAGTACGGACCACTATGGAACAGAACGTACCAGTATGGACCAGTGCGGACCAGAACGGACCAGTATGGACCAGTATGGACCAGCACGGAATACGATGGACCAGTACGGACCAGAACGGACCAGTACGGACCAGTATGGACCAGTGCGGGCCACAACGGACCTGTATGGACCAGTACAGACCAGGACGGACCAGTACGGACCAATATGGAACAGAACGTACCAGAACGGACCAGTATGGGCCAGTACGGACCAGTACGGACCAGTAGGGACCAGTACGGACCACTATGGACCAGTAGGGAATACTAGGGACCAATACGGACCTGTACGGACTAGTATGGACCAGTACGGACCAGAACGGACCAGTACGGACCAGTATGGACCAGCACCGACCAATATGGACCAGTACGGACCAGTATGGACCAGTGCGGACCAGAACGGACCAGTATGGACCAGTATGGACCAGTAGGGACCAATACGGACCTGTACGGACTAGTATGGACCAGTACGGACCAGTACGGACCAGTACGGACAAGTACGGACTAGTATGGACAAGTGCGGACCAGTACGGACCAGTATGGACCAGTGCGGACTGGAACGGACCAGTACGGACCAGTACGGACTACTAGTGACCAGTATGGACCACTAGGGGGCAGTAGGGAGCAGTATGGACCAGTATGGACCAGTGCGGACCAGTACGGACCAGTATGGACAAGGGCAGACCAGAACGGACCAGTATGGACCAGTATGGACCGGTATGGACCTGTACGGACCAGTACGGACCAGTATGGACCAGTATGGACCAGAACGGACCAGTACGGACCAATACGGACCGGTAGGAACCAGTACGGAGCAGTATGGACTGGTACGGACCAGTGTGGACCAGTATGAACCAATATGGTCCAGTATGGGCCAGTACGGACCAGTACGGACCAGTGCGGACCAGTATGGACCAGTGCAGACCAGAACGGACCAGTATGGACCAGAACGGACCAGTACGGACCAGTACGGACCGGTACGGACGAGTACGGACCAGAACGGACCAATAGGGACCACTACGGAGCAGTACGGACCAGTGCGGACAAGTATGGACCTGTATGGACCAGTACGGACCAGTACGGACCAGTACGGACCAGTATGGACCAGTGCGGACCATAACGGACCAGTATGGACCAGTATGGACCAGTAGCGACCAGCACGGACCAGGACGGACCAGTACGGACCAGTATGGACCAGTATGGACCAGTACGGAACAGTATGGACCAGTATGGACCAGTACGGACCAGAACGGACCAATAGGGAACTCTACGGACCAGTACGGACCAGTACGGACCACTACAGACCAGTATGGACCAGAACGGACCAGTACGGACCAGTATGGACCAGTGCGGACCAGAACAGACCAGTACGGACCAATACGGACCAGTATGGACCATTGCGGAGCAGTATGGACCAGAACGGACCAGTATGGACCAGTACGGACCAGTATGGACCAGTATGGACCAGTACGGACCAGAACGGACCAATAGGAAACACTACGGACCAGTACGGACCAGTGCGGACCAGAACAGACCAGTACGGACCAGAACGGACCAGTACGGACCATTATGGACCAGTGCGGACCAGAACAGACCAGTACGGACCAGAACGGACAAGTATGAACCAGAACGGACCAGTATGGACCAGTGCGGACCAGTGCGGAACAGAACGGACCAGAACGGACCAGAACGGCCCAGTACGGAATACTAGGGACCAGTACGGACCACAAGGGGGCAGTACGGAGCAGTATGGACCAGTACGGACCAGGACGGACCAGTATGGACCAGTGAGGACCAGTGCGGACCAGAACCGACCAGTACGGACTAGTACGAACCACTATGGAACAGAACGTACCAGAACGGACCAGTACGGACTGGTAGGGACCAGTACGGACCGGTAGGGACCAGTACGGACCATTTTGGACCAGTACGGACCTGAACGGACCAGTACGGAACACTATGGACCAGTACGGACCTGAACGGACCAGTATGGACCAGTGAGGACCAGTGCGGACCAGAACCGACCAGTACGGACTAGTACGGACCACTATGGAACAGAACGTACCAGAACGGACCAGTACGGACTGGTAGGGACCAGTACGGACCGGTAGGGACCAGTACGGACCATTATGGACCAGTACGGACCTGAACGGACCAGTACGGAACACTATGGACCAGTACGGACCAGAACGGACCAGTACGGACCACTATGAAACAGAACGGACCAGAACGGACTAGTATGGACCAGTATGGACCAGTACGGAACAGTATGGACCAGTATGGACCAGTATGGACCAGTACGGACCAGTATGGAGCAGTACGGAACAGTATGGACCAGTACAGACAAGAACGGACCAGTACGGACCAGTATGGACCAGTACAGATCAGAACAGACCAGTACGGACCAGTACGGACCAGTATGGACCAGTGCGGACCAGTATGGACCAGTACGGACCAGTATGGACCAGTACGGACCAGTATGGACCAGCATGGACCAGTACGGACCAGAACGGACCAATAGGGAACACTACGGAACAGTACGGACCAGTGCGGACTAGAACAGACCAGTACGGACCAGAACGGACCAGTACGGACCAGTATGGACCAGTGCGGACCAGAACAGACCAGTACGGACCAGAACGGACAAGTATGAAACAGTGCGGACCAGTATGGACCAGTGCGGACCAGTGCGGAACAGAACGGACCAGAACGGACCAGTACGGCCCAGTACGGAATACTAGGGACCAGTACGGACCACAAGGGGGCAGTACGGAGCAGTATGGACCAGTACGGACCAGGACGGACCAGTATGGACCAGTGAGGACCAGTGCGGACCAGAACCGACCAGTACGGACTAGTACGGACCACTATGGAACAGAACGTACCAGAACGGACCAGTACGGACTGGTAGGGACCAGTACAGACCGGTAGGGACCAGTACGGACCATTATGGACCAGTACGGACCTGAACGGACCAGTACGGACCACTATGAAACAGTACGGACCAGAACGGACCAGTATGGACCAGTATGGACCAGAACGGAACAGTATGGACCAGTATGGACCAGTATGGACCAGTACGGACCAGTATGGACCAGTACGGAATATTATGGACCAGTATGGACCAGTATGGACCAGTACGGAACAGTATAGACCAGTGTGGAACAGAACGGACCAGTGCGGACCAGAACAGACCAGTACGGACCAGTACGGACCAGTGCGGACCAAAACAGACCAGTACGGACCAGTACGGACCAGTATGGACCAGTGCGGACCAGAACAGACCAGTACGGAGCAGTATGGACCAGTATGGACCAGAACAGACCAGTACGGACCAGTACGGACCAGTATGGACCAGTGCGGACCAGTATGGACCAGTGCGGACCAGTGTGGAACAGAACGGACAAGTACGGACTAGTACGGACCACTATGGAACAGAACGGACCAGTATGGACCAGTGCGGACAAGAACGGACTAGTATGGACCAGTATGGACCAGCACTGAACACGATGGACCAGTACGGACCAGAACGGACCAGTACGGAACAGTATGGACCAGTACGGACCAGTATGGGCCAGTACGGACAATTACAGACTGGTAGGGACCAGTACGGACCACTATGGACCAGTACGGACTAGTACGGACCACTACGGACCAGTATGGACCAGAACGGACAAGTAGGGACCAGTATGGACCAGTACCGACCAATATGGACCAGTACGGACCAGTATGGACCAGTGCGGAACAGAACGGACCAGTATGGACCAGTATGGACCAGTACGGACCAGAACGGCCCAGTATGGACCAGTGCGGACCAGAACGGACCAGTATGGACCAGTATGGACCAGTATGGCTCAGTAGGGACCAATACGGACCAGGACGGACCAATACGGACCAGGACGGACCAGTATGGACCAGTGCGGACCAGAGCGGACCAGAACGGACCAGTACGGACTAGTACGGACCACTATGGAACAGAACGTACCAGTATGGACCAGTGCGGACCAGAACAGACCAGTACGGAACAGTATGGACCAGAACGGACCAGTACGGACAAGTATGGACCATTGCGGACCAGTACAGACCAGTACGGACCAGTACGGACCAGTATGGACCATTGCGGACCAGTATGGACCAGTGCGGACCAGTGCGGAACAGAACGGACAAGTACGGACTAGTACGGACCACTATGGAACAGAACGTACCAGTATGGACCAGTGCGGACCAGAACGGACCAGTATGGACCAGTATGGACCAGCACGGAATACGATGGACCAGTACGGACCAGAACGGACCAGTACGGACCAGTATGGACCAGTGCGGGCCACAACGGACCTGTATGGACCAGTACAGACCAGGACGGACCAGTACGGACCAATATGGAACAGAACGTACCAGAACGGACCAGTATGGGCCAGTACGGACCAGTACGGACCAGTAGGGACCAGTACGGACCACTATGGACCAGTAGGGAATACTAGGGACCAATACGGACCTGTACGGACTAGTATGGACCAGTACGGACCAGAACGGACCAGTACGGACCAGTATGGACCAGCACCGACCAATATGGACCAGTACGGACCAGTATGGACCAGTGCGGACCAGAACGGACCAGTATGGACCAGTATGGACCAGTAGGGACCAATACGGACCTGTACGGACTAGTATGGACCAGTACGGAGCAGAACGGACCAGTACGGACAAGTACGGACCAGTATGGACAAGTGCGGACCAGTACGGACCAGTATGGACCACTACGGACCAGTATGGACCAGTATGGACCAGAACGGACCAGTACGGACCAGTATGGACCAGCACCGACCAATATGGACCAGTACGGACCGGTATGGACCAGTGCGGACCAGAACGGACCAGTATGGACCAGTATGGACCAGTAGGGACCAATACGGACCAGTACGGACTAGTATGGACCAGTACGGACCAGTACGGACCAGTACGGACAAGTACGGACCAGTATGGACAAGTGCGGACCAGTACGGACCAGTATGGACCAGTGCGGACTGGAACGGACCAGTACGGACCAGTACGGACTACTAGTGACCAGTATGGACCACTAGGGGGCAGTAGGGAGCAGTATGGACCAGTATGGACCAGTGCGGACCAGTACGGACCAGTATGGACAAGGGCAGACCAGAACGGACCAGTACGGACCAGTATGGACCGGTATGGACCTGTACGGACCAGTACGGACCAGTATGGACCAGTATGGACCAGAACGGACCAGTACGGACCAATACGGACCGGTAGGAACCAGTACGGAGCAGTATGGACTGGTACGGACCAGTGTGGACCAGTATGAACCAATATGGTCCAGTATGGGCCAGTACGGACCAGTACGGACCAGTGCGGACCAGTATGGACCAGTGCAGACCAGAACGGACCAGTATGGACCAGAACGGACCAGTACGGACCAGTACGGACCGGTACGGACGAGTACGGACCAGAACGGACCAATAGGGACCACTACGGAGCAGTACGGACCAGTACGGACAAGTATGGACCTGTATGGACCAGTACGGACCAGTACGGACCAGTACGGACCAGTATGGACCAGTGCGGACCATAACGGACCAGTATGGACCAGTATGGACCAGTAGCGACCAGCACGGACCAGGACAGACCAGTACGGACCAGTATGGACCAGTATGGACCAGTACGGACCAGTATGGACCAGTATGGACCAGTACGGACCAGAACGGACCAATAGGGAACTCTACGGACCAGTACGGACCAGTACGGACCACTACAGACCAGTATGGACCAGAACGGACCAGTACGGACCAGTATGGACCAGTGCGGACCAGAACAGACCAGTACGGACCAATACGGACCAGTATGGACCATTGCGGACCAGTATGGACCAGAACGGACCAGTATGGACCAGTACGGACCAGTATGGACCAGTATGGACCAGTACGGACCAGAACGGACCAATAGGGAACACTACGGACCAGTACGGACCAGTGCGGACCAGAACAGACCAGTACGGACCAGAACGGACCAGTACGGACCATTATGGACCAGTGCGGACCAGAACAGACCAGTACGGACCAGAACGGACAAGTATGAACCAGAACGGACCAGTATGGACCAGTGCGGACCAGTGCGGAACAGAACGGACCAGAACGGACCAGTACGGCCCAGTACGGAATACTAGGGACCAGTACGGACCACAAGGGGGCAGTACGGAGCAGTATGGACCAGTACGGACCAGCACGGACCAGTATGGACCAGTGAGGACCAGTGCGGACCAGAACCGACCAGTACGGACTAGTACGAACCACTATGGAACAGAACGTACCAGAACGGACCAGTACGGACTGGTAGGGACCAGTACGGACCGGTAGGGACCAGTACGGACCATTATGGACCAGTACGGACCTGAACGGACCAGTACGGAACACTATGGACCAGTACGGACCTGAACGGACCAGTATGGACCAGTGAGGACCAGTGCGGACCAGAACCGACCAGTACGGACTAGTACGGACCACTATGGAACAGAACGTACCAGAACGGACCAGTACGGACTGGTAGGGACCAGTACGGACCGGTAGGGACCAGTACGGACCATTATGGACCAGTACGGACCTGAACGGACCAGTACGGAACACTATGGACCAGTACGGACCAGAACGGACCAGTACGGACCACTATGAAACAGAACGGACCAGAACGGACTAGTATGGACCAGTATGGACCAGTACGGAACAGTATGGACCAGTATGGACCAGTATGGACCAGTACGGACCAGTATGGAGCAGTACGGAACAGTATGGACCAGTACAGACAAGAACGGACCAGTACGGACCAGTATGGACCAGTACAGATCAGAACAGACCAGTACGGACCAGTACGGACCAGTATGGACCAGTGCGGACCAGTATGGACCAGTACGGACCAGTATGGACCAGTACGGACCAGTATGGACCAGCATGGACCAGTACGGACCAGAACGGACCAATAGGGAACACTACGGAACAGTACGGACCAGTGCGGACTAGAACAGACCAGTACGGACCAGAACGGACCAGTACGGACCAGTATGGACCAGTGCGGACCAGAACAGACCAGTACGGACCAGAACGGACAAGTATGAACCAGTGCGGACCAGTATGGACCAGTGCGGAGCAGTGCGGAACAGAACGGACCAGAACGGACCAGTACGGCCCAGTACGGAATACTAGGGACCAGTACGGACCACAAGGGGGCAGTACGGAGCAGTATGGACCAGTACGGACCAGGACGGACCAGTATGGACCAGTGAGGACCAGTGCGGACCAGAACCGACCAGTACGGACTAGTACGGACCACTATGGAACAGAACGTACCAGAACGGACCAGTACGGACTGGTAGGGACCAGTACAGACCGGTAGGGACCAGTACGGACCATTATGGACCAGTACGGACCTGAACGGACCAGTACGGACCACTATGAAACAGTACGGACCAGAACGGACCAGTATGGACCAGTATGGACCAGAACGGAACAGTATGGACCAGTATGGACCAGTATGGACCAGTACGGACCAGTATGGACCAGTACGGAATATTATGGACCAGTATGGACCAGTATGGACCAGTACGGAACAGTATAGACCAGTGTGGAACAGAACGGACCAGTGCGGACCAGAACAGACCAGTACGGACCAGTACGGACCAGTGCGGACCAAAACAGACCAGTACGGACCAGTACGGACCAGTATGGACCAGTGCGGACCAGAACAGACCAGTACGGAGCAGTATGGACCAGTATGGACCAGAACAGACCAGTACGGACCAGTACGGACCAGTATGGACCAGTGCGGACCAGTATGGACCAGTGCGGACCAGTGTGGAACAGAACGGACAAGTACGGACTAGTACGGACCACTATGGAACAGAACGGACCAGTATGGACCAGTGCGGACAAGAACGGACTAGTATGGACCAGTATGGACCAGCACTGAACACGATGGACCAGTACGGACCAGAACGGACCAGTACGGAACAGTATGGACCAGTACGGACCAGTACGGACCAGTACGGAACAGTATGGGCCAGAACGGAGCAGTACGGACAAGTATGGACCATTGCGGACCAGAACAGACCAGTACGGAGCAGTACGGACCAGTATGGACCAGTGCCGACCAGGACGGACCAGTGCGGACCAGTGCGGAACAGAACGGACAAGTACGGACTAGTACGGACCACTATGGAACAGAACGTACCAGTATGGACCAGTGCGGACCACAACAGACCAGTATGGACCAGTATGGACCAGCACGGAACACTATGGACCAGTACGGACCAGAACGGACCAGTAGGGACCTGTATGGACCGGTGCGGGCCACAACGGACCATTACGGACCAGTACAGACCAGGACGGACCAGTACGGACCAATATGGAACAGAACGTACCAGAACGGACCAGTATGGGCCAGCACGGACAATTACGGACTGGTAGGGACCAGTACGGACCACTATGGACCAGTACGGACCAGTACGGACCACTACGGACCAGTATGGACCAGAACGGACAAGTAGGGACCAGTATGGACCAGTACCGACCAATATGGACCAGTACGGACCAGTATGGACCAGTGCGGAACAGAACGGACCAGTATGGACCAGTATGGACCAGTACGGACCAGAACGGACCAGTATGGACCAGTGCGGACCAGAACGGACCTGTATGGACCAGTATGGACCAGTATGGATCAGTAGGGACCAATACGGACCAGGACGGACCAATACGGACCAGGACGGACCAGTATGGACCAGTGCGGACCAGTGCGGACCAGAACGGACCAGTACGGACCAGTATGGACCACTATGGAACAGAACGTACCAGTATGGACCAGTGCGGACCAGAACGGACCAGTACGGAACAATATGGACCAGAACGGACCAGTACGGAAAAGTATGGACCATTGCGGACCAGTACAGACCAGTACGGACCAGTACGGACCAGTATGGACCATTGCGGACCAGTATGGACCAGTGCGGACCAGTGCGGAACAGAACGGACAAGTAGGGACTAGTACGGACCACTATGGAACAGAACGTACCAGTATGGACCAGTGCGGACCAGAACGGACCAGTATGGACCAGTATGGACCAGCACGGAATACGATGGACCAATATGGACCAGAACGGACCAGTACGGACCAGTATGGACCAGTGCGGGCCACAACGGACCTGTATGGACCAGTACAGACCAGGACGGACCAGTACGGACCAATATGGAACAGAACGTACCAGAACGGACCAGTATGGGCCAGTACGGACCAGTACGGACCAGTAGGGACCAGTACAGACCACTATGGACCAGTAGGGAATACTAGGGACCAATACGGACCTGTACGGACTAGTATGGACCAGTACGGACCAGAACGGACCAGTACGGACCAGTATGGACCAGAACGGGCCAGTACGGACCAGTATGGACCAGCACCGACCAATATGGACCAGTACGGACCAGTATGGACCAGTGCGGACCAGAACGGAGCAGTATGGACCAGTATGGACCAGTAGGGACCAATACGGACCTGTACGGACTAGTATGGACCAGTACGGAGCAGAACGGACCAGTACGGACAAGTACGGACCAGTATGGACAAGTGCGGACCAGGACGGACCAGTATGGACCACTACGGACCAGTATGGACCAGTATGGATCAGAACGGACCAGTACGGACCAGTATGGACCAGCACTGACCAATATGGACCAGTACGGACCAGTATGGACCAGTGCGGACCAGAACGGACTAGTATGGACCAGTATGGACCAGTAGGGACCAATACGGACCAGTACGGACCAGTATGGATTAGAGCGGAGCAGTACGGACCAGTACGGACAAGTACGGACCAGTATGGACAAGTGCGGACCAGTACGGACCAGTATGGACCACTACGGACCAGTATGGACCAGTATGGACCAGAACGGACCAGTACGGACCAGTATGGACCAGCACCGACCAATATGGACCAGTACGGACCAGTATGGACCAGTGCGGACCAGAACGGACCAGTACGGACCAGTATGGACCAGTAGGGACCAATACGGACCAGTACGGACTAGTATGGACCAGTACGGACCAGTACGGACCAGTACGGACAAGTACGGACCAGTATGGACAATTGCGGACCAGTACGGAGCACTATGGACCAGTGCGGACTGGAACGGACCAGTACGGACCAGTACGGACTACTAGTGACCAGTATGGACCACTAGGGGGCAGTACGGAGCAGTATGGACCAGTATGGACCAGTGCGGACCAGTACGGACCAGTATGGACAAGAGCAGACCAGAACGGACCAGTACGGACCAGTATGGACCGGTATGGACCTGTACGGACCAGTACGGACCAGTATGGACCGGTATGGACCAGTGCGGACCAGTACGGACCAGTATGGACAAGGGCAGACCAGAACGGACCAGTACGGACCAATACGGACCGGTAGGACCCAGTACGGACCAGTATGGACTGGTACGGACCAGTGTGGACCAGTATGAACCAATATGGTCCAGTATGGGCCAGTACGGACCAGTACGGACCAGTGCGGACCAGTATGGACCAGTGCAGACCAGAACGGACCAGTATGGACCAGAATGGACCAGTACGGACCAGTACGGACCGGTACGGACGAGTACGGACCAGAACGGTCCAATAGGGACCACTATGGAGCAGTACGGACCAGTACGGACAAGTATGGACCGGTATGGACCAGTACGGACCAGTACGGACCAGTACGGACCAGTATGGACCAGTGCGGACCAGAACAAACCAGTATGGACCAGTATGGATCAGTAGCGACCAGCACGGACCAGGACGGACCAGTACGGACCAGTATGGACCAGTATGGACCAGTACGGACCAGTATGGACCAGTATGGACCAGTACGGACCAGAACGGACCAATAGGGAACTCTACGGACCAGTACGGACCAGTACGGACCACTACAGACCAGTATGGACCAGAACGGACCAGTACGGACCAGTATGGACCAGTGCGGACCAGAACAGACCAGTACGGACCAATACGGACCAGTATGGACCAGTGCGGACCAGTATGGACCAGAACGGACCAGTATGGACCAGTATGGACCAGTATGGACCAGTATGGACCAGTACGGACCAGAACGGACCAATAGGGAACACTACGGACCAGTACGGACCAGTGCGGACCAGAACAGACCAGTACGGACCAGAACGGACCAGTACGGACCAGTATGGACCAGTGCGGACCAGAACAGACCAGTACGGACCAGAACGGACAAGTATGAACCAGAACGGACCAGTATGGACCAGTGCGGACCAGTGCGGAACAGAATGGACCGCTATGGACCAGTACGGGCAAGTACGGAATACTAGGGACCAGTACGGACCACAAGGGGGCAGTAAGGAGCAGTATGGACCAGTACGGACCAGAACAGACCAGTATGGACCAGTGAGGACCAGTGCGGACCAGAACCGACCAGTACGGACTAGTACGGACCACTATGGAACAGAACGTACCAGAACGGACCAGTACGGACTGGTAGGGACCAGTACGGACCGGTAGGGACCAGTACGGACCATTATGGACCAGTACGGACCTGAACGGACCAGTACGGAACACTATGGACCAGTACGGACCAGAACGGACCAGTACGGACCACTATGAAACAGAACGGACCAGAACGGACCAGTATGGACCAGTATGGACCAGTACGAAACAGTACGGACCAGGACGGACCAATACGGACCAGTACGGACCAGTATGGAGCAGTACGGAACAGTATGGACCAGTACGGACAAGAACGGACCAGTACGGACCAGTATGGACCAGTACAGATCAGAACGGACCAGTACGGACCACTATGGAACAGTACGAACCAGATCGGACCAGTATGGACCAGTGCGGACCAGAACAGACCAGTACGGACCAGTACGGACCAGTATGGACCAGTGCGGACCAGTATGGACCAGTGCGGACCAGTGCGGAACAGAACGGACAAGTACGGACTAGTACGGACCACTATGGAACAGAACGTACCAGTCTGGACCAGTGCGGACCAGAACGGACCAGTATGGACCAGTATGGACCAGCACGGAACACTATGGACCAGTACGGACCAGAATGGACCAGTACGGACCACTATGGACCAGTACGTAGCAGAACGGACCAGTACGGTCCAGTACGGACTACTAGTGACCAGTACGGACCACTAGGGGGCAGTACGGAGCACTATGGACCAGTATGGACGAGTGCGGACCAGTACGGACCAGTACGGACCAGAACGGACCACTATGGACCAGTACGGACCAGTACGGACCAGTACAAACAAGTATGGACCAGTATGGACCAGTACGGAGCAGTATGGACCAGTACGGACCAGTATGGACCAGTGCTGACCAGAACGGACCAGTATGGACCCGTATGGACCAGTATGGATCAGTAGGGACCAATACGGACCAGGACGGACCAGTACGGACCAGTATGGACCAGTAGGGACCTGTACGGACCAGTATGGACCAGTATGGACCAGTGCGGACCAGAACGGACCAGAACGGACCAATAGGGAACAATATGGACCAGTACGGACCAGTGGGGACCAGAACAGACCAGTACGGACGAGTACGGACCACTATGGACCAGTATGGACCAGTGCGGACTAGAACAGACCAGTACGGACCAGGACGGACCAGTACGGACCAGTATGGACCAGTATGGATCAGTAGGGACCAATACGGACCAGGACGGACCAGTACGGACCAGGATGGACCAGTATGGACCAGTGAGGACCAGTGCGGACCAGAACCGACCAGTACGGACTAGTACGGACCACTATGGAACAGAACGTACCAGAACGGACCAGTACGGACTGGTAGGGACCAGTACGGACCGGTAGGGACCAGTACGGAACACTATGGACCAGTACGGACAAGAACGGACCAGTATGGACCAGTGCGGACCAGAACAGGCAAGTACGGACCAGTACGGACCAGTATGGACCAGTACGGACCAGTATGGACCAGTACGGAACAGTATGGACCAGTACGGACAAGAACGGACCAGTACGGACCAGTATGGACCAGTACAGATCAGATCGGAGCAGTACGGACCACTATGGAACAGTACGGACCAGATCGGACCAGTATGGACCAGTGCGGACCAGAACAGACCAGTACGGACCAGTACGGACCAGTATGGACCAGTGCGGACCAGTATGGACCAGTGCGGACCAGTGCGGAACAGAACGGACCAGTATGGACAAGGGCAGACCAGAACGGACGAGTACGGACCGGTATGGACCAGTATGGGCCAGTATGGACCAGTACGGACCATTGCGGACCAGTATGGACCAGTACGGAACAGTATGGACCAGTATGGACCAGTATGGACCAGTACGGACCAGTATGGACCAGTACGGAACAGTATGGACCAGTACGGAAAAGAACTGACCAGTACGGACCAGTATGGACCAGTACAGATCAGATCGGACCAGTACGGACCACTATGGAACAGTACGGACCAGATCGGACCAGTATGGACCAGTGCGGACCAGAACAGACCAGTACGGACCAGTACGGACCAGTATGGACCAGTGCGGACCAGTATGGACCAGTACAGATCAGATCGGACCAGTACGGACCACTATGGAACAGTACGGACCAGATCGGACCAGTATGGACCAGTGCGGACCAGAACAGACCAGTACGGACCAGTACGGACCAGTATGGACCAGTACGGACCAGTATGGACCAGTGCGGACCAGAACGGACCAGTATGGAGCAGTATGGACCAGTATGGATCAGTAGGGACCAATACGGACCAGGACGGACCAGTACGGACCAGTATGGAACAGTACGGACCAGTACAGACCAGTACGGACCACTACGGACCAGTATTAACCAGAACGGACCAGTACGGACCAGTATGGACCAGTACGGACCAGTATGGACCAGTGCGGACCAGAACGGACCAGTATGGAGCAGTATGGACCAGTATGGATCAGTAGGGACCAATACAGACCAGGACGGACCAGTACGGACCAGTATGGACCAGTACGGACCACTATGGACCAGTAGGGACCACTATGGACCAGTATGGACCAGTACGGACCAGTATGGACCAGTGCGGACCAGAACGGACCAGTGCGGAACCAGAACGGACCAGTATGGACCAGTATGGACCAGCGCGGAACACGATGGACCAGTACGGACCAGAACGGACCAGTACGGAACAGTATGGACCAGAACGGACCAGTATGGACAAGTATGGACCATTGCAGACCAGAACAGACCAGTACGGACCAGTACGGACCAGTATGGACCATTGCGGACCAGTATGGACCAGTGCGGACCAGTGCGGAACAGAACGGACAAGTACGGACTAGTACGGACCACTATGGAACAGAACGTACCAGTATGGACCAGTGCGGACCAGAACAGACCAGTATGGACCAGTATGGACCAGCACGGAATACGATGGACCAGTACGGACCAGAACAGACCAGTACGGACCAGTATGGACCAGTGCGGGCCACAACGGACCTGTATGGACCAGTACAGACCAGGACGGACCAGTACGGACCAATATGGAACAGAACGTACCAGAACGGACCAGTATGGGCCAGTACGGACCAGTACGGACCGGTAGGGACCAGTACGGACCAGTATGGACCAGTACGGACCAGAACGGACCAGTACGGACCAGTACGGACCAGTACGGACCAGTATGGACCAGCACCGACCAATATGGACCAGTACGGACCAGTATGGACCAGTGCGGACCAGAACGGACCCGTATGCACCAGTATGGACCAGTAGGGACTAATACGGACCAGTACCGACTAGTATGGACCAGTACGGACCAGAACGGACCAGTACGGACCAGTATGGACCAGTACGGACCAGTATGGATTAGAGCGGACCAGTACGGACCAGTACGGACAAGTAAGGACCAGTATGGACAAGTGCGGAGCAGTACGGACCAGTATGGACCAGTGCGGACCAGAACGGACCAGAACGGCCCAGTACGGACTACTAGTGACCAGTATGGACCACTAGGGGGCAGTACGGAGCAGTATGGACCAGTATGGACCAGTGCGGACCAGTACGGACCAGTATGGACAAGGGCAGACCAGAACGGACCAGTATGGACCAGTATGGACCGGTATGGACCTGTATGGACCAGTACGGACCAGTATGGACCAGTATGGACCAGTGCGGACCAGTACGGACCAGTATGGACCAGTGCGGACCAGAACAGACCAGTACGGACCAGTACGGACCAGTATGGACCAGTGCGGACCAGTATGGACCAGTACGGACCAGTATGGACCAGTACGGACCAGTATGGACCAGCATGGACCAGTACGGACCAGAACGGACCAATAGGGAACACTACGGACCAGTACGGACCAGTGCGGACCAGAACAGACCAGTACGGACCAGAACGGACCAGTACGGACCAGTATGGACCAGTGCGGACCAGAACAGACCAGTACGGACCAGAACGGACAAGTATGAACCAGTGCGGACCGGTATGGACCAGTGCGGACCAGTGCGGAAAAGAACGGACCAGAACGGACCAGAACGGACCAGTACGGCCCAGTACGGAATACTAGGGACCAGTACGGACCACAAGGGGGCAGTACTGGAGCAGTATGGACCAGTACGGACCAGCACGGACCAGTATGGACCAGTGAGGACCAGTGCGGACCAGAACCGACCAGTACGGACTAGTACGGACCACTATGGAACAGAACGTACCAGAACGGACCAGTACGGACTGGTAGGGACCAGTACGGACCGGTAGGGACCAGTACGGACCATTTTGGACCAGTACGGACCTGAACGGACCAGTACGGAACACTATGGACCAGTACGGACGTGAACGGACCAGTATGGACCAGTGAGGACCAGTGCGGACCAGAACCGACCAGTACGGACTAGTACGGACCACTATGGAACAGAACGTACCAGAACGGACCAGTACGGACTGGTAGGGACCAGTACGGACCGGTAGGGACCAGTACGGACCATTATGGACCAGTACGGACCTGAACGGACCAGTACGGAACACTATGGACCAGTACGGACCAGAACGGACCAGTACGGACCACTATGAAACAGAACGGACCAGAACGGACTAGTATGGACCAGTATGGACCAGTACGGAACAGTATGGACCAGTATGGACCAGTATGGACCAGTACGGACCAGTATGGAGCAGTACGGAACAGTATGGACCAGTACAGACAAGAACGGACCAGTACGGACCAGTATGGACCAGTACAGATCAGAACAGACCAGTACGGACCAGTACGGACCAGTATGGACCAGTGCGGACCAGTATGGACCAGTACGGACCAGTATGGACCAGTACGGACCAGTATGGACCAGCATGGACCAGTACGGACCAGAACGGACCAATAGGGAACACTACGGAACAGTACGGACCAGTGCGGACTAGAACAGACCAGTACGGACCAGAACGGACCAGTACGGACCAGTATGGACCAGTGCGGACCAGAACAGACCAGTACGGACCAGAACGGACAAGTATGAACCAGTGCGGACCAGTATGGACCAGTGCGGACCAGTGCGGAACAGAACGGACCAGAACGGACCAGTACGGCCCAGTACGGAATACTAGGGACCAGTACGGACCACAAGGGGGCAGTACGGAGCAGTATGGACCAGTACGGACCAGGACGGACCAGTATGGACCAGTGAGGACCAGTGCGGACCAGAACCGACCAGTACGGACTAGTACGGACCACTATGGAACAGAACGTACCAGAACGGACCAGTACGGACTGGTAGGGACCAGTACAGACCGGTAGGGACCAGTACGGACCATTATGGACCAGTACGGACCTGAACGGACCAGTACGGACCACTATGAAACAGTACGGACCAGAACGGACCAGTATGGACCAGTATGGACCATTACGGACCAGTACGGACCAGTATGGACCAGTATGGACCAGTACGGACCAGTATGGACCAGTACGGAATATTATGGACCAGTATGGACCAGTATGGACCAGTACGGAACAGTATAGACCAGTGTGGAACAGAACGGACCAGTGCGGACCAGAACAGACCAGTACGGACCAGTACGGACCAGTGCGGACCAAAACAGACCAGTACGGACCAGTACGGACCAGTATGGACCAGTGCGGACCAGAACAGACCAGTACGGACCAGTATGGACCAGTATGGACCAGAACAGACCAGTACGGACCAGTACGGACCAGTATGGACCAGTGCGGACCAGTATGGACCAGTGCGGACCAGTGTGGAACAGAACGGACAAGTACGGACTAGTACGGACCACTATGGAACAGAACGGACCAGTATGGACCAGTGCGGACAAGAACGGACTAGTATGGACCAGTATGGACCAGCACTGAACACGATGGACCAGTACGGACCAGAACGGACCAGTACGGAACAGTATGGACCAGTACGGACCAGTACGGACCAGTACGGAACAGCATGGGCCAGAACGGAGCAGTACGGACAAGTATGGACCATTGCGGACCAGAACAGTCCAGTACGGAGCAGTACGGACCAGTATGGACCAGTGCCGACCAGGACGGACCAGTGCGGACCAGTGCGGAACAGAACGGACAAGTACGGACTAGTACGGACCACTATGGAACAGAACGTACCAGTATGGACCAGTGCGGACCACAACAGACCAGTATGGACCAGTATGGACCAGCACGGAACACTATGGACCAGTACGGACCAGAACGGACCAGTAGGGACCTGTATGGACCGGTGCGGGCCACAACGGACCATTACGGACCAGTACAGACCAGGACGGACCAGTACGGACCAATATGGAACAGAACGTACCAGAAAGGACCAGTATGGGCCAGCACGGACAATTACGGACTGGTAGGGACCAGTACGGACCACTATGGACCAGTACGGACCAGTACGGACCACTACGGACCAGTATGGACCAGAACGGACAAGTAGGGACCAGTATGGACCAGTACCGACCAATATGGACCAGTACGGACCAGTATGGACCAGTGCGGAACAGAACGGACCAGTATGGACCAGTATGGACCAGTACGGACCAGAACGGACCAGTATGGACCAGTGCGGACCAGAACGGACCTGTATGGACCAGTATGGACCAGTATGGATCAGTAGGGACCAATACGGACCAGGACGGACCAATACGGACCAGGACGGACCAGTATGGACCAGTGCGGACCAGTGCGGACCAGAACGGACCAGTACGGACTAGTATGGACCACTATGGAACAGAACGTACCAGTATGGACCAGTGCGGACCAGAACGGACCAGTACGGAACAGTATGGACCAGAACGGACCAGTACGGAAAAGTATGGACCATTGCGGACCAGTACAGACCAGTACGGACCAGTACGGACCAGTATGGACCATTGCGGACCAGTATGGACCAGTGCGGACCAGTGCGGAACAGAACGGACAAGTAGGGACTAGTACGGACCACTATGGAACAGAACGTACCAGTATGGACCAGTGCGGACCAGAACGGACCAGTATGGACCAGTATGGACCAGCACGGAATACGATGGACCAATACGGACCAGAACGGACCAGTACGGACCAGTATGGACCAGTGCGGGCCACAACGGAACTGTATGGACCAGTACAGACCAGGACGGACCAGTACGGACCAATATGGAACAGAACGTACCAGAACGGACCAGTATGGGCCAGTACGGACCAGTACGGACCAGTAGGGACCAGTACAGACCACTATGGACCAGTAGGGAATACTAGGGACCAATACGGACCTGTACGGACTAGTATGGACCAGTACGGACCAGAACGGACCAGTACGGACCAGTATGGACCAGAACGGGCCAGTACGGACCAGTATGGACCAGCACCGACCAATATGGACCAGTACGGACCAGTATGGACCAGTGCGGACCAGAACGGAGCAGTATGGACCAGTATGGACCAGTAGGGACCAATACGGACCTGTACGGACTAGTATGGACCAGTACGGAGCAGAACGGACCAGTACGGACAAGTACGGACCAGTATGGACAAGTGCGGACCAGGACGGACCAGTATGGACCACTACGGACCAGTATGGACCAGTATGGATCAGAACGGACCAGTACGGACCAGTATGGACCAGCACTGACCAATATGGACCAGTACGGACCAGTATGGACCAGTGCGGACCAGAACGGACTAGTATGGACCAGTATGGACCAG
>NW_027100305.1:0-30871 GCF_031753505.1 Anomalospiza imberbis | reverse complement strand
GGTCCATACTGGTCCATACTGGTCCGTACTGGTCCATACTGGTCCATACTGGTCCGTACTGGTCCGTACTGGTCCGTATTGGTCCCTACTGATCCATACTGGTCCATACTGGTCCGTTCTGGTCCGCACTGGTCCATACTGGTCCGTACTGGTCCATACTGGTCCGTACTGGTCCATAGTGGTCCGTTCTTGTCCGTACTGGTCCGTACTGGTCCGTCCTGGACTGTTCTGGTCCATACAGGTCCGTTCTGGTCCGCACTTGTCCGTACTGGTCCGTACTGGTCCGTACTGGTCTGCCCTTGTCCATACTGGTCCGTACTGGTCCGCACTCGTCCATTCTGGTCCATAGTGCTCCGTACTGCCCCCTAGTGGTCCGTACTGGTCACTAGTAGTCCGTACTGGTCCGTACTGGTCCGTTCTGCTCCGTACTGGTCCATAGTGGTCCGTACTGGTCCGTAGTGTTCCCTATTGGTCCGTTCTGGTCCGTACTGGTCCATACTGGTCCATACTGGTCCGTACTAGTCCGCACTGGTCCATACTGGTCCGCACTGGTCCATACTGGTCCGTACTTGTCCGTACTGGTCTGTTCTGGTCGGCACTGGTCCATACTGGTCCGTACTGGTCCGATCTGGTCCGTACTGGTCCGTTCTGGACCATACTGGTCTCTAGTGGTCCGTACTGGTCCGTACTGGACTGTAGAGTTCCCTATTGGTCCGTTCTGGACCGTACTGGTCCATACTGGTCCATACTGGTCCGTACTGGTCCATACTGGTCCATACTGGTCCGTACTGGTCCGTCCTGGTCCGTATTGGTCCCTACTGATCCATACTGGTCAATACTGGTCCGTACTGGTCCGTCCTGGTCCGTACTGGTCTGTTCTGGTCCCCACTGGTCCGTACTGGTCCATACTGTTCCCTATTGGTCCGTTCTGGTCCGTTCTGGTCCGTACTGGTCCATACTGGTCCATACTGGTCCGTACTGGTCCATACTGGTCCATACTGGTCCGTACTGGTGCGTCCTGGTCCGTATTGGTCCCTACTGATCCATACTGGTCCATACTGGTCAGTACTGGTCCGTTCTGGTCCGCACTGGTCCATACTGGTCCGTACTGGTCCATACTGGTCCGTACTGGTCCATACTGGTCCATACTGGTTTGTACTGGTCCGTACTGGTCCGTACTGGTCCATAGTGGTCCGTTCTGGTCCGTACTGGTCCGTACTGGTCCGTCCTGGACTGTTCTGGTCCATACAGGTCCGTTCTGGTCCGCACTGGTCCATACTGGTCCGCAATGGTCCGTACTGGTCCGTACTGGCCCATACTGGTCCGTACTGGTCCGTACCGGTCCATTCCGGTCCATACTGGTCCGTACTGGTCCGTTCTGGTCTGCCCTTGTCCATACTGGTCCGTACTGGTCCGCACTGGTCCATACTGGTCCATACTGGTCCGTACTGGTCCGTACTGGTCCATACCGGTCCATACAGGTCCGTACTGGTCTGTACTGGTCTGCCCTTGTCCATACTGGTCCATACTGGTCCGCACTCGTCCATACTGGTCCATAGTGCTCCCTACTGCCCCCTAGTTGTCCGTACTGGTCACTAGTAGTCCGTACTGGTCCGTACTGGTCCGTTCTGCTCCGTACTGGTCCATAGTGGTCCGTACTGGTCCACAATGGTCCGTACTGGTCCGTTCTGCTCCGTACTGGTCCATACTGGTCCGTACTGGTCCGTTCTGGTCCGTACGGGTCCATAACGGTCCGTACTGTCTCTACTCGTCCGTACTGGTCCGCTCTGGTCCATACTGGTCCGTACTGGTCCATACTGGTCCGTACTGGTCCACAATGATCCGTTCCAGTCCGCACTGGTCCATACTGGTCCGTACTGGTCCGCACTGGTCCATACTGGTCCGTACTGGTCCGTACTGGTCCGTACTGGTCCGTTCTGGTCCGCACTCGTCCATACTGGTCCATAGTGCTCCGTACTGCCCCCTAGTGGTCCGTACTGGTCACTAGTAGTCCGTACTGGTCCGTACTGGTCCGTTCCGCTCCGTACTGGTCCATAGTGGTCTGTACTGGTCCATTCTGGTCCGTACTGGTCCATCGTATTCCGTGCTGGTCCATACTGGTCCATACTGGTCCGTACTGGTCCGCACTGGTCCATACTGGTCCGCACTGGTCCATACTGGTCCGTACTGGTCGGTACTTGTCTGTTCTGGTCCGTACTTGTCCGTACTGGTCCGTTCTGCTCCGTACTGGTCCATAGTGGTCTGTACTGGTCCGTTCTTGTCCGTACTGGTCCATAGTGTTCTGTACTGGTCCCTACCGGTCCGTACTGGTCCCTACCAGTCCGTACTGGTCCGTTCTGGTCGGTACTGGTCCTCACTGGTCCATACTGGTCCATACTTGTCCGTACTGGTCCGTCCTGGTCCGTATTGGTCCCTACTGATCCATACTGGTCCATACTGGTCCGTACTGGTCCGTCCTGGTCCGTACTGGTCTGTTCTGGTCCGCACTGGTCCATACTGGTCCATAGTGGTCCGTACTCTTCCGTACTGGTCTGTTCTGGTCTCCACTGGTCCGTACTGGCCCATACTGGTCCGTACTGGTCCGTACCAGTCCATTCCGGTCCATACTGGTCCGTACTGGTCCGTTCTGGTCTGCCCTTGTCCATACTGGTCCGTACTGGTCCGCACTGGTCCATAGTGCTCCATACTGGTCCGCCCTGGTCCATACTGGTCCGCACTGGTCCATACTGGTCCGCACTGGTCCATACTGGTCCGTACTGGTCCGTACTGCTCTGTTCTGGTCCGCACTGGTCCATACTGGTCCGATCTGGTCCGTACTGTTCCATAGTGGTCCGTACTGGTCCGTACCTGTCTGCCCTTGTCCATACTGGTCCGTACTGGTCCGCACTCGTCCATACTGGTCCATAGTGCTCCGTACTGCCCCCTAGTGGTCCGTACTGGTCACTAGTAGTCCGTACTGGTCCGTACTGGTCCGTTCTGCTCCGTACTGGTCCATAGTGGTCCGTACTGGTCCATTCTGGTCCGCACTGGTCCTCACTGGTCCATACTGGTCCATACTGGTCCGTACTGTTCCGTCCTGGTCCGTATTGGTCCCTACTGATCCATACTGGTCCATACTGGTCCGTACTGGTCCGTCCTGGTCCGTAATGGTCTGTTCTGGTCCGCACTGGTCCATACTGGTCCATAGTGGTCCGTACTCGTCCGTACTGGTCTGTTCTGGTCTCCACTGGTCCGTACTGGTCCATACTGTTCCCTATTGGTCTGTTCTGCTCCGTTCTGGTCCGTACTGGTCCATACTGGTCCATACTGGTCCGTACTGGTCCATACTGGTCCATACTGGTCCGTACTGGTCCGTACTGGTCCGTATTGGTCCCTACTGATCCATACTGGTCCATACTGGTCCGTTCTGGTCCGCACTGGTCCATACTGGTCCGTACTGGTCCATACTGGTCCGTACTGGTCCATAGTGGTCCGTTCTTGTCCGTACTGGTCCGTACTGGTCCGTCCTGGACTGTTCTGGTCCATACAGGTCCGTTCTGGTCCGCACTTGTCCGTACTGGTCCGTACTGGTCCGTACTGGTCCATAGTGGTCCGTTCTGGTCCGTACTGGTCCGTACTGGTCCGTCCTGGACTGTTCTGGTCCATACAGGTCCGTTCTGGTCCGCACTGGTCCGTACTGGTCCGTACTGGTCCGTACTGGCCCATACTGGTCAGTACTGGTCCGTACCGGTCCATTCCGGTCCATACTGGTCCGTACTGGTCCGTTCTGGTCTGCCCTTGTCCATACTGGTCCGTACTGGTCCGCACTGGTCCATACTGGTCCATACTGGTCCGTACTGGTCCGTACTGGTCCGTACTGGTCCATACTGGTCCGTACTGGTCCATACTGGTCCATACTGGTTTGTACTGGTCCGTACTGGTCCGTACTGGTCCATAGTGGTCCGTTCTGGTCCGTACTGGTCCGTACTGGTCTGCCCTTGTCCATACTGGTCCGTACTGGTCCGCACTCGTCCATACTGGTCCATAGTGCTCCGTACTGCCCCCTAGTGGTCCGTACTGGTCACTAGTAGTCCGTACTGGTCCGTACTGGTCCGTTCTGCTCCGTACTGGTCCATAGTGGTCTGTACTGGTCCATTCTGGTCCGTACTGGTCCATAGTGTTCCGTGCTGGTCCATACTGGTCCATACTGGTCCGTTCTGGTCCGCACTGGTCCATACTGGTACGTTCTGTTCCATAGTGGTCCGTACTAGTCCGTACTTCTCCGTTCTGTTCCGCACTGGTCCGCACTGGTCCATACTGGTCCGCACTGGTCCATACTGGTCCGTACTGGTCGGTACTTGTCTGTTCTGGTCCGCACTGGTCCATACAGTTCCGTTCTTGTCCGTACTGGTCCATAGTGTTCCGTACTGGTCCCTACCGGTCCGTACTGGTCCCTACCAGTCCGTAATGGTCCGTTCTGGTCGGTACTGGTCCTCACTGGTCCATACTGGTCCATACTGGTCCGTACTGGTCCGTCCTGGTCCGTATTGGTCCCTACTGATCCATACTGGTCCATACTGGTCCGTACTGGTCCGTCCTGGTCAGTACTGGTCTGTTCTGGTCCGCACTGGTCCATACTGGTCCATAGTGGTCCGTACTCGTCCGTACTGGTCTGTTCTGGTCTCCACTGGTCCGTACTGGTCCATACTGTTCCCTATTGGTCCGTTCTGGTCCGTTCTGGTCCGTACTGGTCCATACTGGTCCATACTGGTCCGTACTGGTCCATACTGGTCCATACTAGTCAGTACAGGTCCGTCCTGTTCTGTATTGGTCCCTACTGATCCATACTGGTCCATACTGGTCCGTTCTGGTCCGCACTGGTCCATACTGGTCCGTACTGGTCCATACTGGTCCGTACTGGTCCATACTGGCCCATACTGTTTTGTACTGGTCCGTACTGGTCCGTACTGGTCCATAGTGGTCCGTTCTTGTCCGTACTGGTCCGTACTAGTCCGTCCTGGACTGTATGGTCCATACAGGTCCGTTCTGGTCCGCACTGGTCCATACTGGTCCGTACTGGCCCATACTGGTCCGTACTGGTCCGTACCGGTCCATTCCGGTCCATACTGGTCCGTACTGGTCCGTTCTGGTCTGCCCTTGTCCATACTGGTCCGTACTGGTCCGCACTGGTCCATACTGGTCCATACTGGTCCGTACTGGTCCGTACTGGTCCGTACTGGTCCATACTGGTCCATACTGGTTTGTACTGGTCCGTACTCGTCCATACTGGTCCATAGTGGTCCGTTCTGGTCCGTACTGGTCCGTACTGGTCTGCCCTTGTCCATACTGGTCCGTACTGGTCCGCACTCGTCCATACTGGTCCATAGTGCTCCGTACTGCCCCCTAGTGGTCCGTACTGGTCCATACTGGTCCATACTGGTTTGTACTGGTCCGTACTGGTCCGTACTGGTCCATAGTGGTCCGTTCTGGTCCGTACTGGTCCGTACTGGTCTGCCCTTGTCCATACTGGTCCGTACTGGTCCGCACTCGTCCAAACTGGTCCATAGTGCTCCGTACTGCCCCCTAGTGGTCCGTACTGGTCACTAGTAGTCCGTACTGGTCCGTACTGGTCCGTTCTGCTCCGTACTGGTCCGTACTGGTCCGTACTGGTCCATTCTGGTCCGTACTGGTCCATAGTGTTCCGTGCTGGTCCATACTGGTCCATACTGGTCCGTTCTTGTCCGCACTGGTCCAGACTGGTACGTTC
Organism: Anomalospiza imberbis; assembly: GCF_031753505.1. Lineage (NCBI taxonomy): Eukaryota > Metazoa > Chordata > Aves > Passeriformes > Viduidae > Anomalospiza > Anomalospiza imberbis. The sequence continues at coordinate 25,104 of NW_027100305.1, read as the reverse complement.
TGTTCCATAGTGGTCCGTACTAGTCCGTACTTGTCCGTTCTGTTCCGCACTGGTCCGCACTGGTCCATACTGGTCCGCACTGGTCCATACTGGTCCGTACTGGTCCGTACTGGTCTGTTCTGGTCCGCACTGGTCCATACTGGTCCGATCTGGTCCGTACTGTTCCATAGTGGTCCGTACTGGTCCGTTCTCATCTGTACTGGTCCATACTGGTCCGTACTGCTCCGTTCTTGTCCGTACTGGTCCATACTGTTCCGTACTGCTCCGTACTGGTCCATACTGGTCCATACTGGTCCATACTGTTCCGTACTGGTCCATACTGGTCCTTACTGGTCCATACTGCTCCGTACTGCCCCCTTGTGGTCCGTACTGGTCCCTAGTATTCCGTACTGGTCCGTACTGGTCCGTACTGGTCCGTACTGGTCCATAGTGTTCCGTACTGGTCGGTTCAGGTCCGTACTGGTCCATAATGGTCCGTACTGGTCCCTACCCTTCCGTAGTGGTCCCTACCAGTCCGTACTGGTCCGTTCTGGTACGTTCTGTTCCATAGTGGTCCGTACTAGTCCGTACTGGTCGGTTCTGGTCCGCACTGGTCCTCACTGGTCCATTACTGGTCCGTCCTGGTCCGTACTGGTCCATACTGCTCCGTACTGCCCCCTTGTGGTCCGTACTGGTCCCTAGTATTCCGTACTGGTCCGTACTGGTCCGTTCTGGTCCGTTCTGTTCCGCACTGGTCCGCACTGGTCCATACTGGTCCGTTCTGGTTCATACTTGTCCGTTTTCTGGTCCGTACTGGTCTGTTCTGGTCCGCACTGGTCCATACTGGTCCGTACTGGTCCGTTCTGGTCCGTACTGGTCTGTTCTGGTCTGCACTGGTCCGTACTGGTCCGTAGTGTTCCGTATTGGTCCGTTCTGGTCCGTACTGGTCCATACTGGTCCATACTGGTCCGTACTGGTCCATACTGGTCCGTGTTGTCCATACTGGTCCGCACTGGTCCATACTGGTCCGTACTGGTCCATACTGGTCTGTTCTGGTCCGCACTGGTCCATACTGGTCCGTACTGGTCCGTTCTGGTCCGTACTGGTCTGTAGTGGTCCGTACTGGTACATACTGGTCCGTAGAGTTCCCTATTGGTCCGTTCTGGTCCGTACTGGTCCATACTGGTCCATACTGGTCCGTACTGGTCCATACTGGTCCATACTGGTCCATACTGGTCCGTACTGGTCCATACTGGTCCATACTGGTCCATACAGGTCCGTACTGGTCCGTCCTGGTCCGTGCTGGTCGCTACTGATCCATACTGGTCCATACTGGTCCGTTCTGGTCCGCACTGGGTCCATACTGGTCCGTACTGGTCCGTAGTGGTCCGTACTGGTCCATACCGGTCCATACTTGTCCGTACTGGTCCGTACTGCTCCGTAGTGGTCCCTATTGGTTTGTTCTGGTCCGTACTCGTCCGTACCGGTCCGTTCTGGTCCGTACTGGTCCGTTCTGGTCCATACTGGTCCGTAATGGTCTGCACTGGTCCATACTGGTCCGCACTGGTCCGTACTGGTCCGTACTGGTCCATACTGGTCCATATTGGTCCATACTGGTCCACACTGGTCCGTACCAGTCCATACTGGTCCGTACTGGTCCGTACCGGTCCGTATTGGTCCGTATTGGTCCGTTCTGGTCTGCCCTTGTCCATTACTGCTCCGTACTGGTCCGTTCTGGTCCATACTGGTCCATACTGGTCCGTACTGGTCCGTACAGGACCATACCGGTCCATACTGGTCCGTACTGGTCCGTTCTGGTCTGCCCTTGTCCATACTGGTCCGTACTGGTCCGCACTGGTCCATACTGGTCCGTACTGGTCCATACTGGTCCATACTGGTCCATACCGGTCCATACTGGTCCGTACTGGTCTGTACTGGTCTGCCCTTGTCCATACTGGTCCGTACTGGTCCGCACTGGTCCATACTGGTCCATAGTGCTCCCTACTGCCCCCTAGTTGTCCGTACTGGTCACTAGTAGTCCGTACTGGTCCGTACTGGTCCGTTCTGCTCCGTACTGGTCCATAGTGGTCTGTACTGGTCCATTCTGGTCCGTACTGGTCCATAGTGTTCCGTGCTGGTCCATACTGGTCCATACTGGTCCGTTCTGGTCCGCACTGGTCCATACTGGTACGTTCTGTTCCATAGTGGTCCGTACTAGTCCGTACTTCTCCGTTCTGTTCCGCACTGGTCCGCACTGGTCCATACTGGTCCGCACTGGTCCATACTGGTCCGTACTGGTCCGTACTTGTCTGTTCTGGTCCGCACTGGTCCATACTGGTCCGTTCTTGTCCGTACTGGTCCATAGTGTTCCGTACTGGTCCCTACCGGTCCGTACTGGTCCCTACCAGTCCGTACTGGTCCGTTCTGGTACGTTCTGTTCCATAGTGGTCCGTACTAGTCCGTACTGGTCGGTTCTGGTCCGCACTGGTCCTCACTGGTCCATACTGGTCCGTACTGGTCCGTTCTGGTCCGTACTGGTCCATACTAGTCCGTACAGGTCCGTCTTGGTCCCTACTGGTCCATACTGGTCCATACTGGTCCGTTCTGGTCCGCACTGGTCCATACTGGTCCGTACTGGTCCATATTGGTCGATGCTGGTCCATACTGGTCCGTACTGGTCCGTTCTGGTCCATACTAGTCCGTACAGGTCCGTATTGGTCCCTACTGGTCCGTACTGGTCCATAGTGGTCCGTACTGGTCCCTACTGGTCCGTACTGGTCCGTACTGGCCCATACTGGTCCGTTCTGGTACGTTCTGTTCCATATTGGTCCGTACTGCTCCGTCCTGGTCTGTACTGGTCCATCGTATTCCGTGCTGGTCCATACTGGTCCATACTGGTCCGTTCTGGTCCGCACTGGTCCATACTGGTACGTTCTGTTCCATAGTGGTCCGTACTAGTCCGTACTTGTCAGTTCTGTTCCGCACTGGTCCGCACTGGTCCATACTGGTCCGCAATGGTCCATACTGGTCCGTACTGGTCTGTACTGGTCTGTTCTAGTCCGCAATGGTCCATACTTGTCCGTACTGGTCCGTTCTGGGCCATACTGTTCCGTACTGGTCCGTTCTGGTCCGTACTGGTCCATCGTGTTCCGTGCTGGTCCATACTGGTCCATACTGGTCCGTTCTGGTCCGCACTGGTCCATACTGGTACGTTCTGTTCCATAGTGGTCCATACTAGTCCGTACTGGTCCGTAGTGGTCCGCACTGGTCCATACTGGTCCGTACTGGTCCATACTGGTCCGCACTGGTCCATACTGGTCCGTACTGGTCCGTACTGGTCTGTTCTGGTCCACACTGGTCCATACTGGTCCGTACTGGTCCGTTCTGGTCCATACTGGTCTGTAGTGGTCCGTACTGGTCCGTACTGGTCCGTAGAGTTCCCTATTGGTCCGTTCTGGTCCGTACTGGTCCATACTGGTCTATATTGTTCCGTACTGGTCCATACTGGTCCATGCTGGTCCATACTGGTACGTTCTGTTCCATAGTGGTCCGTACTAGTCCGTACTTGTCTGTTCTGTTCCGCACTGGTCCGCACTGGTCCATACTGGTCCGCACTGGTCCATACTGGTCCGTACTGGTCCGTACTGGTCTGTTCTGGTCCGCACTGGTCCATACTGGTCCGTACTGGTCCGTTCTGGTCCGTACTGGTCTGTAGTGGTCCGTACTGGTCCGTACTGGTCCGTAGAGTTCCCTATTGGTCCGTTCTGGTCCGTACTGGTCCATACTGGTCCATACTGGTCCGTACTGGTCCATACTGGTCCGTAGTGTTCCCTACAGGTCCGTACTGGTCCCTACCAGTCCGCACTGGTCCGTTCTGGTACGGTTTGTTCCATAGTGGTCCGTACTAGTCCGTACTGGTCGGTTCTGGTCCGCACTGGTCCTCACTGGTCCATACTGGTCCGTCCAGGTCCGTACTGGTCCACACTGCTCCGTACTGCCCCCTTGTGGTCCGTACTGGTCCCTAGTATTCCGTACTGGTCCGTACTGGTCCGTTCTGGTCCATACTGGTCCGCACTGCTCCGCACTGGTCCATACCTGTCCGCACTGGTCCATACTGGTCCGTACTGGTCCGTACTGGTCTGTTCTGGTCCGCACTGGTCCATATTGGTCCGTACTGGTCCGTTCTGGTCCGTACTGGTCTGTTCTGGTCCGCACTGGTCCGTACTGGTCCGTAGTGTTCCCTATTGGTCCGTTCTGGTCCGTACTGGTCCATACTGGTCCATACTGGTCCGTACTAGTCCGCACTGGTCCATACTGGTCCGCACTGGTCCATACTGGTCCGTACTTGTCCGTACTGGTCTGTTCTGGTCGGCACTGGTCCATACTGGTCCGTACTGGTCCGATCTGGTCCGTACTGGTCCGTTCTGGACCATACTGGTCTCTAGTGGTCCATACTGGTCCGTACTGATCCGTAGAGTTCCCTATTGGTCCGTTCTGGACCGTACTGGTCCATACTGGTCCATACTGGTCCGTACTGGTCCATACTGGTCCATACTGGTCCGTACTGGTCCGTCCTGGTCCGTATTGGTCCCTACTGATCCATACTGGTCAATACTGGTCCGTACTGGTCCGTCCTGGTCCGTACTGGTCTGTTCTGGTCCCCACTGGTCCGTACTGGTCCATACTGTTCCCTATTGGTCCGTTCTGGTCCGTTCTGGTCCGTACTGGTCCATACTGGTCCATACTGGTCCGTACTGGTCCATACTGGTCCATACTGGTCCGTACTGGTGCGTCCTGGTCCGTATTGGTCCCTACTGATCCATTCTGGTCCATACTGGTCAGTACTGGTCCGTTCTGGTCCGCACTGGTCCATACTGGTCCGTACTGGTCTGTACTGGTCTGTTCTAGTCCGCAATGGTCCATACTTGTCCGTACTGGTCCGTACTGGTCCATAGTGTTCCGTACTGGTCCCTACCGGTCCGTACTGGTCCGTCCTGGACTGTTCTGGTCCATACAGGTCCGTTCTGGTCCGCACTGGTCCATACTGGTCCGCAATGGTCCGTACTGGTCCGTACTGGCCCATACTGGTCCGTACTGGTCCGTACCGGTCCATTCCGGTCCATACTGGTCCGTACTGGTCCGTTCTGGTCTGCCCTTGTCCATACTGGTCCGTACTGGTCCGCACTGGTCCATACTGGTCCATACTGGTCCGTACTGGTCCGTACAGGTCCATACCGGTCCATACTGGTCCGTACTGGTCTGTACTGGTCTGCCCTTGTCCATACTGGTCCATACTGGTCCGCACTCGTCCATACTGGTCCATAGTGCTCCCCTACTGCCCCCTAGTTGTCCGTACTGGTCACTAGTAGTCCGTACTGGGACCGTACTGGTCCCGTTCTGCTCCGTACTGGTCCATAGTGGTCTGTACTGGTCCATTCTGGTCCGTACTGGTCCATAGTGTTCCGTGCTGGTCCATACTGGTCCATACTGGTCCGTTCTGGTCCGCACTGGTCCATACTGGTACGTTCTGTTCCATAGTGGTCCGTACTAGTCCGTACTTCTCCGTTCTGTTCCGCACTGGTCCGCACTGGTCCATACTGGTCCGCACTGGTCCATACTGGTCCGTACTGGTCCGTACTTGTCTGTTCTTGTCCGCACTGGTCCATACTGGTCCGTTCTTGTCCGTACTGGTCCATAGTGTTCCGTACTGGTCCCTACCGGTCCGTACTGGTCCCTACCAGTCCGTACTGGTCCGTTCTGGTACGTTCTGTTCCATAGTGGTCCGTACTAGTCCGTACTGGTCGGTTCTGGTCCGCACTGGTCCTCACTGGTCCATACTGGTCCGTACTGGTCCGTTCTGGTCCGTACTGGTCCATACTAGTCCGTACAGGTCCGTCTTGGTCCCTACTGGTCCATACTGGTCCATACTGGTCCGTTCTGGTCCGCACTGGTCCATACTGGTCCGTACTGGTCCATATTGGTCGATGCTGGTCCATACTGGTCCATACTGGTCCGTCTGGTCCATACTGGTCCGTACTGGTCCGTTCTGGTCAGTACTGGTCCATACTAGTCCGTACAGGTCCGTATTGGTCCCTACTGGTCCGTAACTGGTCCATAGTGGTCCGTACTGGTCCCTACTGGTCCGTACTGGTCCGTACTGGCCCATACTGGTCCGTTCTGGTACGTTCTGTTCCATATTGGTCCGTACTGGTCCGTCCTGGTCTGTACTGGTCCATCGTATTCCGTGCTGGTCCATACTGGTCCATACTGGTCTGTTCTGGTCCGCACTGGTCCATACTGGTACGTTCTGTTCCATAGTGGTCCGTACTAGTCCGTAATTGTCCGTTCTGTTCCGCACTGGTCCACACTGGTCCATACTGGTCCGCAATGGTCCATTACTGGTCCGTACTGGTCTGTACTGGTCTGTTCTAGTCCGTACTGGCCCATACTTGTCCGTACTGGTCCGTTCTGTTCCATAATGTTCCGTACTGGTCCGTTCTGGTCCGTACTGGTCCATCGTGTTCCGTGCTGGTCCATACTGGTCCATACTGGTCCATTCTGGTCCGCACTGGTCCATACTGGTACGTTCTGTTCCATAGTGGTCCGTACTAGTCCGTACTGGTCCGTTCTGGGTCCGCACTGGTCCGCACTGGTCCGTACTGGTCCGTCCTGGTCCGTATTGGTCCGTCCTGGTCCGTATTGGTCCCTACTGATCCATACTGGTCCATACTGGTCCATACAGGTCCGTTCTGGTCCGCACTGGTCCATACTGGTCCGTTCTGGTCCGTACTGGTCCATACTGGTCCATACTGGTCCGTTCTGTTCCGCACTGGTCCATACTGGTCCGTACTGGTCCATATTGGTCGGTACTGGTCCATACTGGTCCCTACTCGTCCGTTCTGGTCCATACTGGTCCGTAGTGGTCCGTACTAGTCCGTACTGGTCCATAGTGGTCCGTACTGGTCCCTACCAGTCTGTACTGGTCCGTACTGGCCCATACTGGTCCGTTCTGGTACGTTCTGTTCCATATTGGTCCGTACTGGTCCGTCCTGGTCTGTACTGGTCCATACAGGTCCGTTGTGGCCCGCACTGGTCCATACTGTTCCGTACTGGTCCGTTCTGGTCCGTACTGGTCCATAGTGTTCCGTGCTGGTCCATACTGGTCCATACTGGTCCGTTCTGCTCCGCACTGGTCCATACTGGTACGTTCTGTTCCATAGTGGTCCATACTAGTCCGTACTGGTCCGTTCTGGTCCGCACTGGTCCGCACTGTTCCGCACTGGTCCGTCCTGGTCCGCACTGGTCCATACTGGTCCGTACTGGTCCGTACTGGTCTGTTCTGGTCCGCAATGGTCCATACTTGTCCGTACTGGTCCGTTCTGGCCCATACTGTTCTGTACTGGTCCGTACTGGTCCATACTGTTCCGTACTGGTCCGTTCTGGTCCGTACTGGTCCATCGTGTTCCGTGCTGGTCCATACTGGTCCATACTGGTCCGTTCTTGTCCGCACTGGTCCATACTGGTCCGTTCTGTACCATAGTGGTCCGTACTAGTCCGTACTTGTCCGTTCTGTTCCACACTGGTCCGCACTGGTCCATACTGGTCCGCACTGGTCCATACTGGTCCGTACTGGTCCGTACTGGTCTGTTCTGGTCCATACTGGTCCATACTGCTCCGTACTGGTCTGTTCTGGTCCGCACTGGTCCATACTGGTCCGTTCTGTTCCATAGTGGTCCGTACTAGTCCGTACTTGTCCGTTCTGTTCCACACTGGTCCGCACTGGTCCATACTGGTCCGCACTGGTCCATACTGGTCCGTACTGGTCCGTACTGGTCTGTTCTGGTCCATACTGGTCCATACTGGTCCGTACTGGTCTGTTCTGGTCCGCACTGGTCCATACTGGTCCGTACTGGTCCGTACTGGTCTGTTTTGGTCCGCACTGGTCCGTACTGGTCCGTACTGGTCTGTTCTGGTCCTCACTGGTCCGTTCTGTTCCGCACTGGTCCATACTGGTCCGTACTGGTCCATATTGGTCGGTACTGGTCCATACTGGTCCCTACTGGTCCGTTCTGGTCCATACTGGTCCGTAGTGGTCCGTACTAGTCCGTACTGGTCCATAGTGGTCCGTACTGGTCCCTACCAGTCCGTACTGGTCCCTACTGGCCCATACTGGTCCGTTCTGGTACATTCTGTTCCATATTGGTCCGTACTGGTCCGTCCTGGTCTGTACTGGTCCATACAGGTCCGTTGTGGCCCGCACTGGTCCATACAGGTCCGTACTGGTCCGTTCTGGTCCGTACTGGTCCATAGTGTTCCGTGCTGGTCCATACTGGTCCATACTGGTCTGTTCTGGTCCGCACTGGTCCATACTGGTACGTTCTGTTCCATAGTGGTCCGTACTAGTCCGTACTTGTCCGTTCTGTTCCGCACTGGTCCGCACTGGTCCGTCCTGGTCCGCACTGGTCCATACTGGTCCGTACTGGTCCGTACTGGTCTGTTCTGGTCCGCAATGGTCCATACTTGTCCGTACTGGTCCGTTCTGGCCCATACTGTTCTGTACTGGTCCGTACTGGTCCATACTGTTCCGTACTGGTCCGTTCTGGTCCGTACTGGTCCATCGTGTTCCGTGCTGGTCCATACTGGTCCATACTGCTCCGTTCTTGTCCGCACTGGTCCATACTGGTCCGTTCTGTTCCATAGTGGTCCGTACTAGTCCGTACTTGTCCGTTCTGTTCCACACTGGTCCGCACTGGCCAATACTGGTCCGCACTGGTCCATACTGGTCCGTACTGGTCCGTACTGGTCTGTTCTGGTCCATACTGGTCCATACTGGTCCGTACTGGTCTGTTCTGGTCCGCACTGGTCCATACTGGTACGTTCTGTTCCATAGTGGTCCGTACTAGTCCGTACTTGTCAGTTCTGTTCCGCACTGGTCCGCACTGGTCCGTCCTGGTCCGCAATGGTCCGTACTGGTCCGTACTGGCCCATACTGGTCCGTACTGGTCCGTACCGGTCCATTCCGGTCCATACTGGTCCGTACTGGTCCGTTCTGGTCTGCCCTTGTCCATACTGGTCCGTACTGGTCCGCACTGGTCCATACTGGTCCATACTGGTCCGTACTGGTCCGTACCGGTCCGTACCGGTCCATACCGGTCCATACTGGTCCGTACTGGTCTGTACTGGTCTGCCCTTGTCCATACTGGTCCGTACTGGTCCGCACTCGTCCATACTGGTCCATAGTGCTCCCTACTGCCCCCTAGTTGTCCGTACTGGTCACTAGTAGTCCGTACTGGTCCGTACTGGTCCGTTCTGCTCCGTACTGGTCCATAGTGGTCCGTACTGGTCCATTCTGGTCCGTACTGGTCCATAGTGTTCCGTGCTGGTCCATACTGGTCCATACTGGTCCGTACTGGTCCGTTCTGGTCCGTACTGGTCCATACTAGTCCGTACAGGTCCGTCTTGGTCCCTACTGGTCCATACTGGTCCATACTGGTCCGTTCTGGTCCGCACTGGTCCATACTGGTCCGTACTGGTCTCATATTGGTCGATGCTGGTCCATACTGGTCCGTACTGGTCCGTTCTGGTCCATACTAGTCCGTACAGGTCCGTATTGGTCCCTACTGGTCCGTACTGGTCCATAGTGGTCCGTACTGGTCCCTACTGGTCCGTACTGGTCCGTACTGGCCCATACTGGTCCGTTCTGGTACGTTCTGTTCCATATTGGTCCGTACTGCTCCGTCCTGGTCTGTACTGGTCCATCGTATTCCGTGCTGGTCCATACTGGTCCATACTGGTCCGTTCTGGTCCGCACTGGTCCATACTGGTACGTTCTGTTCCATAGTGGTCCGTACTAGTCCGTACTTGTCAGTTCTGTTCCGCACTGGGTCCGCACTGGTCCATACTGGTCCGCAATGGTCCATACTGGTCCGTACTGGTCTGTACTGGTCTGTTCTAGTCCGCAATGGTCCATACTTGTCCGTACTGGTCCGTTCTGGGCCATACTGTTCCGTACTGGTCCGTTCTGGTCCGTACTGGTCCATCGTGTTCCGTGCTGGTCCATACTGGTCCATACTGGTCCGTTCTGGTCCGCACTGGTCCATACTGGTACGTTCTGTTCCATAGTGGTCCATACTAGTCCGTACTGGTCCGTAGTGGTCCGCACTGGTCCATACTGGTCCGTACTGGTCCATACTGGTCCGCACTGGTCCATACTGGTCCGTACTGGTCCGTACTGGTCTGTTCTGGTCCACACTGGTCCATACTGGTCCGTACTGGTCCGTTCTGGTCCATACTGGTCTGTAGTGGTCCGTACTGGTCCGTACTGGTCCGTAGAGTTCCCTATTGGTCCGTTCTGGTCCGTACTGGTCCATACTGGTCTATATTGTTCCGTACTGGTCCATACTGGTCCATGCTGGTCCATACTGGTACGTTCTGTTCCATAGTGGTCCGTACTAGTCCGTACTTGTCTGTTCTGTTCCGCACTGGTCCGCACTGGTCCATACTGGTCCGCACTGGTCCATACTGGTCCGTACTGGTCCGTACTGGTCTGTTCTGGTCCGCACTGGTCCATACTGGTCCGTACTGGTCCGTTCTGGTCCGTACTGGTCTGTAGTGGTCCGTACTGGTCCGTACTGGTCCGTAGAGTTCCCTATTGGTCCGTTCTGGTCCGTACTGGTCCATACTGGTCCATACTGGTCCGTACTGGTCCATACTGGTCCGTAGTGTTCCCTACAGGTCCGTACTGGTCCCTACCAGTCCGCACTGGTCCGTTCTGGTACGTTCTGTTCCATAGTGGTCCGTACTAGTCCGTACTGGTCGGTTCTGGTCCGCACTGGTCCTCACTGGTCCATACTGGTCCGTCCAGGTCCGTACTGGTCCACACTGCTCCGTACTGCCCCCTTGTGGTCCGTACTGGTCCCTAGTATTCCGTACTGGTCCGTACTGGTCCGTTCTGGTCCATACTGGTCCGCACTGCTCCGCACTGGTCCATACCTGTCCGCACTGGTCCATACTGGTCCGTACTGGTCCGTACTGGTCTGTTCTGGTCCGCACTGGTCCATATTGGTCCGTACTGGTCCGTTCTGGTCCGTACTGGTCTGTTCTGGTCCGCACTGGTCCGTACTGGTCCGTAGTGTTCCCTATTGGTCCGTTCTGGTCCGTACTGGTCCATACTGGTCCATACTGGTCCCGTACTAGTCCGCACTGGTCCATACTGGTCCGCACTGGTCCATACTGGTCCGTACTTGTCCGTACTGGTCTGTTCTGGTCGGCACTGGTCCATACTGGTCCGTACTGGTCCGATCTGGTCCGTACTGGTCCGTTCTGGACCATACTGGTCTCTAGTGGTCCATACTGGTCCGTACTGATCCGTAGAGTTCCCTATTGGTCCGTTCTGGACCGTACTGGTCCATACTGGTCCATACTGGTCCGTACTGGTCCATACTGGTCCATACTGGTCCGTACTGGTCCGTCCTGGTCCGTATTGGTCCCTACTGATCCATACTGGTCAATACTGGTCCGTACTGGTCCGTCCTGGTCCGTACTGGTCTGTTCTGGTCCCCACTGGTCCGTACTGGTCCATACTGTTCCCTATTGGTCCGTTCTGGTCCGTTCTGGTCCGTACTGGTCCATACTGGTCCATACTGGTCCGTACTGGTCCATACTGGTCCATACTGGTCCGTACTGGTGCGTCCTGGTCCGTATTGGTCCCTACTGATCCATTCTGGTCCATACTGGTCAGTACTGGTCCGTTCTGGTCCGCACTGGTCCATACTGGTCCGTACTGGTCTGTACTGGTCTGTTCTAGTCCGCAATGGTCCATACTTGTCCGTACTGGTCCGTACTGGTCCATAGTGTTCCGTACTGGTCCCTACCGGTCCGTACTGGTCCGTCCTGGACTGTTCTGGTCCATACAGGTCCGTTCTGGTCCGCACTGGTCCATACTGGTCCGCAATGGTCCGTACTGGTCCGTACTGGCCCATACTGGTCCGTACTGGTCCGTACCGGTCCATTCCGGTCCATACTGGTCCGTACTGGTCCGTTCTGGTCTGCCCTTGTCCATACTGGTCCGTACTGGTCCGCACTGGTCCATACTGGTCCATACTGGTCCGTACTGGTCCGTACAGGTCCATACCGGTCCATACTGGTCCGTACTGGTCTGTACTGGTCTGCCCTTGTCCATACTGGTCCATACTGGTCCGCACTCGTCCATACTGGTCCATAGTGCTCCCTACTGCCCCCTAGTTGTCCGTACTGGTCACTAGTAGTCCGTACTGGACCGTACTGGTCCGTTCTGCTCCGTACTGGTCCATAGTGGTCTGTACTGGTCCATTCTGGTCCGTACTGGTCCATAGTGTTCCGTGCTGGTCCATACTGGTCCATACTGGTCCGTTCTGGTCCGCACTGGTCCATACTGGTACGTTCTGTTCCATAGTGGTCCGTACTAGTCCGTACTTCTCCGTTCTGTTCCGCACTGGTCCGCACTGGTCCATACTGGTCCGCACTGGTCCATACTGGTCCGTACTGGTCCGTACTTGTCTGTTCTTGTCCGCACTGGTCCATACTGGTCCGTTCTTGTCCGTACTGGTCCATAGTGTTCCGTACTGGTCCCTACCGGTCCGTACTGGTCCCTACCAGTCCGTACTGGTCCGTTCTGGTACGTTCTGTTCCATAGTGGTCCGTACTAGTCCGTACTGGTCGGTTCTGGTCCGCACTGGTCCTCACTGGTCCATACTGGTCCGTACTGGTCCGTTCTGGTCCGTACTGGTCCATACTAGTCCGTACAGGTCCGTCTTGGTCCCTACTGGTCCATACTGGTCCATACTGGTCCGTTCTGGTCCGCACTGGTCCATACTGGTCCGTACTGGTCCATATTGGTCGATGCTGGTCCATACTGGTCCATACTGGTCCGTTCTGGTCCATACTGGTCCGTACTGGTCCGTTCTGGTCAGTACTGGTCCATACTAGTCCGTACAGGTCCGTATTGGTCCCTACTGGTCCGTACTGGTCCATAGTGGTCCGTACTGGTCCCTACTGGTCCGTACTGGTCCGTACTGGCCCATACTGGTCCGTTCTGGTACGTTCTGTTCCATATTGGTCCGTACTGGTCCGTCCTGGTCTGTACTGGTCCATCGTATTCCGTGCTGGTCCATACTGGTCCATACTGGTCTGTTCTGGTCCGCACTGGTCCATACTGGTACGTTCTGTTCCATAGTGGTCCGTACTAGTCCGTAATTGTCCGTTCTGTTCCGCACTGGTCCACACTGGTCCATACTGGTCCGCAATGGTCCATACTGGTCCGTACTGGTCTGTACTGGTCTGTTCTAGTCCGTACTGGCCCATACTTGTCCGTACTGGTCCGTTCTGTTCCATAATGTTCCGTACTGGTCCGTTCTGGTCCGTACTGGTCCATCGTGTTCCGTGCTGGTCCATACTGGTCCATACTGGTCCATTCTGGTCCGCACTGGTCCATACTGGTACGTTCTGTTCCATAGTGGTCCGTACTAGTCCGTACTGGTCCGTTCTGGTCCGCACTGGTCCGCACTGGTCCGTACTGGTCCGTCCTGGTCCGTATTGGTCCGTCCTGGTCCGTATTGGTCCCTACTGATCCATACTGGTCCATACTGGTCCATACAGGTCCGTTCTGGTCCGCACTGGTCCATACTGGTCCGTTCTGGTCCGTACTGGTCCATACTGGTCCATACTGGTCCGTTCTGTTCCGCACTGGTCCATACTGGTCCGTACTGGTCCATATTGGTCGGTACTGGTCCATACTGGTCCCTACTCGTCCGTTCTGGTCCATACTGGTCCGTAGTGGTCCGTACTAGTCCGTACTGGTCCATAGTGGTCCGTACTGGTCCCTACCAGTCTGTACTGGTCCGTACTGGCCCATACTGGTCCGTTCTGGTACGTTCTGTTCCATATTGGTCCGTACTGGTCCGTCCTGGTCTGTACTGGTCCATACAGGTCCGTTGTGGCCCGCACTGGTCCATACTGTTCCGTACTGGTCCGTTCTGGTCCGTACTGGTCCATAGTGTTCCGTGCTGGTCCATACTGGTCCATACTGGTCCGTTCTGCTCCGCACTGGTCCATACTGGTACGTTCTGTTCCATAGTGGTCCATACTAGTCCGTACTGGTCCGTTCTGGTCCGCACTGGTCCGCACTGTTCCGCACTGGTCCGTCCTGGTCCGCACTGGTCCATACTGGTCCGTACTGGTCCGTACTGGTCTGTTCTGGTCCGCAATGGTCCATACTTGTCCGTACTGGTCCGTTCTGGCCCATACTGTTCTGTACTGGTCCGTACTGGTCCATACTGTTCCGTACTGGTCGTTCTGGTCCGTACTGGTCCATCGTGTTCCGTGCTGGTCCATACTGGTCCATACTGGTCCGTTCTTGTCCGCACTGGTCCATACTGGTCCGTTCTGTACCATAGTGGTCCGTACTAGTCCGTACTTGTCCGTTCTGTTCCACACTGGTCCGCACTGGTCCATACTGGTCCGCACTGGTCCATACTGGTCCGTACTGGTCCGTACTGGTCTGTTCTGGTCCATACTGGTCCATACTGCTCCGTACTGGTCTGTTCTGGTCCGCACTGGTCCATACTGGTCCGTTCTGTTCCATAGTGGTCCGTACTAGTCCGTACTTGTCCGTTCTGTTCCACACTGGTCCGCACTGGTCCATACTGGTCCGCACTGGTCCATACTGGTCCGTACTGGTCCGTACTGGTCTGTTCTGGTCCATACTGGTCCATACTGGTCCGTACTGGTCTGTTCTGGTCCGCACTGGTCCATACTGGTCCGTACTGGTCCGTACTGGTCTGTTTTGGTCCGCACTGGTCCGTACTGGTCCGTACTGGTCTGTTCTGGTCCTCACTGGTCCGTTCTGTTCCGCACTGGTCCATACTGGTCCGTACTGGTCCATATTGGTCGGTACTGGTCCATACTGGTCCCTACTGGTCCGTTCTGGTCCATACTGGTCCGTAGTGGTCCGTACTAGTCCGTACTGGTCCATAGTGGTCCGTACTGGTCCCTACCAGTCCGTACTGGTCCCTACTGGCCCATACTGGTCCGTTCTGGTACATTCTGTTCCATATTGGTCCGTACTGGTCCGTCCTGGTCTGTACTGGTCCATACAGGTCCGTTGTGGCCCGCACTGGTCCATACAGGTCCGTACTGGTCCGTTCTGGTCCGTACTGGTCCATAGTGTTCCGTGCTGGTCCATACTGGTCCATACTGGTCTGTTCTGGTCCGCACTGGTCCATACTGGTACGTTCTGTTCCATAGTGGTCCGTACTAGTCCGTACTTGTCCGTTCTGTTCCGCACTGGTCCGCACTGGTCCGTCCTGGTCCGCACTGGTCCATACTGGTCCGTACTGGTCCGTACTGGTCTGTTCTGGTCCGCAATGGTCCATACTTGTCCGTACTGGTCCGTTCTGGCCCATACTGTTCTGTACTGGTCCGTACTGGTCCATACTGTTCCGTACTGGTCCGTTCTGGTCCGTACTGGTCCATCGTGTTCCGTGCTGGTCCATACTGGTCCATACTGCTCCGTTCTTGTCCGCACTGGTCCATACTGGTCCGTTCTGTTCCATAGTGGTCCGTACTAGTCCGTACTTGTCCGTTCTGTTCCACACTGGTCCGCACTGGCCAATACTGGTCCGCACTGGTCCATACTGGTCCGTACTGGTCCGTACTGGTCTGTTCTGGTCCATACTGGTCCATACTGGTCCGTACTGGTCTGTTCTGGTCCGCACTGGTCCATACTGGTACGTTCTGTTCCATAGTGGTCCGTACTAGTCCGTACTTGTCAGTTCTGTTCCGCACTGGTCCGCACTGGTCCGTCCTGGTCCGCAATGGTCCGTACTGGTCCGTACTGGCCCATACTGGTCCGTACTGGTCCGTACCGGTCCATTCCGGTCCATACTGGTCCGTACTGGTCCGTTCTGGTCTGCCCTTGTCCATACTGGTCCGTACTGGTCCGCACTGGTCCATACTGGTCCATACTGGTCCGTACTGGTCCGTACCGGTCCGTACCGGTCCATACCGGTCCATACTGGTCCCGTACTGGTCTGTACTGGTCTGCCCTTGTCCATTACTGGTCCGTACTGGTCCGCACTCGTCCATACTGGTCCATAGTGCTCCCTACTGCCCCCTAGTTGTCCGTACTGGTCACTAGTAGTCCGTACTGGTCCGTACTGGTCCGTTCTGCTCCGTACTGGTCCATAGTGGTCCGTACTGGTCCATTCTGGTCCGTACTGGTCCATAGTGTTCCGTGCTGGTCCATACTGGTCCATACTGGTCCGTTCTGGTCCGCACTGCTCCAGACTGGTACGTTCTGTTCCATAGTGGTCCGTACTAGTCCGTACTTCTCCGTTCTGTTCCGCACTGGTCCGCACTGGTCCATACTGGTCCGCACTGGTCCATACTGGTCCGTACTGGTCCGTACTTGTCTGTTCTGGTCCGCACTGGTCCATACTGGTCCGTTCTTGTCCGTACTGGTCCATAGTGTTCCGTACTGGTCCCTACCGGTCCGTACTGGTCCCTACCAGTCCGTACTGGTCCGTTCTGGTACGTTCTGTTCCATAGTGGTCCGTACTAGTCCGTACTGGTCGGTTCTGGTCCGCACTGGTCCTCACTGGTCCATACTGGTCCGTACTGGTCCGTTCTGGTCCGTACTGGTCCATACTAGTCCGTACAGGTCCGTCTTGGTCCCTACTGGTCCATACTGGTCCATACTGGTCCGTTCTGGTCCGCACTGGTCCATACTGGTCCGCACTGGTCCATATTGGTCGATGCTGGTCCATACTGGTCCATACTGGTCCGTTCTGGTCCATACTGGTCCGTACTGGTCCGTTCTGGTCCGTACTGGTCCATACTAGTCCGTACAGGTCCGTATTGGTCCCTACTGGTCCGTACTGGTCCATAGTGGTCCGTACTGGTCCCTACTGGTCCGTACTGGTCCGTACTTGCCCATACTGGTCCGTTCTGTTCCGCACTGGTCCATACTGGTCCGCACTGGTCCATATTGGTCGGTACTGGTCCATACTGGTCCCTACTGGTCCGTTCTGGTCCATACTGGTCCGTAGTGGTCCGTACTAGTCCGTACTGGTCCATAGTGGTCCGTACTGGTCACTACCAGTCCGTACTGGTCCGTACTGGCCCATACTGGTCCGTTCTGGTACGTTCTGTTCCATATTGGTCCGTACTGGTCCGTCCTGGTCTGTACTGGTCCATACAGGTCCGTTGTGGCCCGCACTGGTCCATACAGGTCCGTACTGGTCCTTTCTGGTCCGTACTGGTCCATAGTGTTCCGTGCTGGTCCATACTGGTCCATACTGGTCTGTTGTGGTCCGCACTGGTCCATACTGGTACGTTCTGTTCCATAGTGGTCCGTACTAGTCCGTACTTGTCCGTTCTGTTCCGCACTGGTCCGCACTGGTCCGTCCTGGTCCGCACTGGTCCATACTGGTCCGTTCTGGTCCGTACTGGTCTGTTCTGGTCCGTACTGGTCCATACTGTTCCGTACTGGTCCGTTCTGGTCCGTACTGGTCCATCGTGTTCCGTGCTGGTCCATACTGGTCCATCCTGGTCCGTTCTTGTCCGCACTGGTCCATACTGGTCCGTTCTGTTCCATAGTGGTCCGTACTAGTCCGTATTTGTCCGTTCTGTTCCACACTGCTCCGCACTGGTCCATACTGGTCCGCACTGGTCCATACTGGTCCGTACTGGTCCGTACTGGTCTGTTCTGGTCCATACTGGTCCATACTGGTCCGTACTGGTCCATACTGGTCCGTACTGGTCCATACTGGTCCATTCTGTTCCATAGTGGTCCGTACTAGTCCGTACTTGTCCGTTCTGTTCCACACTGGTCCGCACTCGTCCATACTGGTCCGCACTGGTCCATACTGGCCCGTACTGGTCCGTACTGGTCTGTTCTGGTCCATACTGGTCCGTACTGGTCTGTTCTGGTCCGCACTGGTCCATACTGGTCCGTACTGGTCCATATTGGTCGGTGCTGGTCCATACTGGTCCGTACTGGTCCGTTCTGGTCCATACTGGTCCGTAGTGGTCCGTATTGGTCCCTACTGGTCCGTTCTGGTCCATAGTGGTCCGTACTGGTCCCTACTGGTCCGTACTGGTCCGTACTGGCCCATACTGGTCCGTTCTGGTACGTTCTGTTCCATATTGGTCCGTACTGGTCCGTCCTGGTCTGTACTGGTCCATATAGGTCCGTTGTGGCCCGCACTGGTCCATACTGGTCCGTACTGGTCCGTACTGGTCTGTTCTGGTCCGCACTGGTCCATACTGGTCCGTTCTAGTCCGTACTGTTCCATAGTGGTCCGTACTGGACCGTTCTGATCTGAACTGGTCCATACTTGTCCGTACTGGTCCGTTCTTGTCCGTACTGGTCCATAGTGTTCCGTACTGGTCCCTACCGGTCCGTACTGGTCCCTACCAGTCCGTACTGGTCCGTTCTGGTACGTTCTGTTCCATAGTGGTCCGTACTAGTCCGTACTGGTCGGTTCTGGTCCGCACTGGTCCTCACTGGTCCATACTGGTCCGTCCTCGTCCGTACTGGTCCATACTGCTCCGTACTGCCCCCTTGTGGTCCGTACTGGTCCCTAGTATTCCGTACTGGTCCGTACTCGTCCGTTCTGGTCCGTACTGGTCCATAGTGGTCCGTACTGGTCTATTCTGGTCCGTACTGGTCCATAGTGTTCCGTGCTGGTCCGTACTGGTCTGTTCTGGTCTGCCCTTGTCCATACTGGTCCATACTGGTCCGCACTGGTCCATACTGGTCCATACTAGTCCATACTGGTCCGCACTGGTCCATACTGGTCTGTACTGGTCCATACTGGTCCGTACTGGTCCATACTGGTCCATACTGGTCCGTACTGGTCCGTCCCGGTCTGTTCTGGTCCATCCAGGTCCGTTCTGGTCTGCACTGGTCCATACTGTTCCGCAATGGTCCGTACTGGTCCGTACTGGTCCATACTGGTCCATACTGGTCCGTACTGGTCCGTACCGGCCCATACCGGTCCATACTGGTCCGTACTGGTCCGTACTGGTCTGCCCTTGTCCATACTGGTCCGTACTGGTCCGCACTCGTCCATACTGGTCCATAGTGCTCCGTACTGCCCCCTAGTGGTCCGTACTGGTCACTAGTAGTCCGTACTGGACCGTACTGGTCCGTTCTGCTCCGTACTGGTCCATAGTGGTCCGTACTGGTCCATTCTGGTCCGTACTGGTCCATAGTGTTCCGTGCTGGTCCATACTGGTCCATACTAGTCCGTTCTGGTCCGCACTGGTCCAGACTGGTACGTTCTGTTCCATAGTGGTCCGTACTAGTCCGTACTTGTCCGTTCTGTTCCGCACTGGTCCGCACTGGTCCATACTGGTCCGCACTGGTCCATACTGGTCCGTACTGGTCCGTACTGGTCTGTTCTGGTCCGCACTGGTCCATACTGGTCCGATCTGGTCCGTACTGTTCCATAGTGGTCCGTACTGGTCCGATCTGATCTGTACTGGTCCATACTGGTCCGTACTGGTCCGTTCTTGTCCGTACTGGTCCATACTGTTCCGTACTGCTCCATACTGGTCCGTACTGGTCCGTACTGGTCCATACTGTTCCGTACTGGTCCATACTGGTCCGTACTGGTCCGTTCTGGTCCGTACTGTTTCATAGTGGTCCGTACTGGTCCGTTCTGGTCCATACTGGTCCATAGTGTTCCGTACTGGTCCGTTCAGGTCCGTACTGGTCCATAATGGTCCGTACTGGTCCCTACCGGTCCGTACTGGTCCCTACCAGTCCGTACTGGTCCGTTCTGGTACGTTCTGTTCCATAGTGGTTCGTACTAGTCCGTACTGGTCGGTTCTGGTCCGCACCGGTCCTCACTGGTCCATACAGGTCCGTCCTGGTCCGTACTGGTCTGTTCTGGTCCGCACTGGTCCATACTGGTCCGTACTGGTCCGTTCTGGTCCGTACTGGTCTGTAGTGGTCCGTACTGGTCCGTACTGGTCCGTAGAGTTCCCTATTGGTCCGTTCTGGTCCGTACTCGTCCATACTGGTCCATACTGGTCCGTACTGGTCCATACTGGTCCATACTGGTCCGTACTGGTCCGTCCTGGTCCGTGCTGGTCTCTACTGATCCATACTGGTCCATACTGGTCCGTTCTGGTCCGCACTGGTCCATACTGGTCCGTACTGGTCCGTACTGGTCTGTTCTGGTCCGCACTGGTCCATACTGGTCCGTTCTGGTCCGTACTGTTCCATAGTGGTCCGTACTGGTCCGTTCTGATCTGAACTGGTCCGTTCTGGTCTGCACTGGTCCATACTGGTCCGCAATGGTCCGTACTGGTCCGTACTGGCCCATACTGGTCCATATTGGTCCCTACTGGTCCGTACTGGTCCGTACCGGTCCATTCCGGTCCATACTGGTCCGTACTGGTCCGTTCTGGTCTGCCCTTGTCCATACTGGTCCGTACTGGTCCGCACTGGTCCATACTGGTCCATACTGGTCCGTTCAGGTCCGTACTGGTCCGTACTGGTCTGCCCTTGTCCATACTGGTCCGTACTGGTCCGCACTCGTCCATACTGGTCCATAGTGCTCCGTACTGCCCCCTAGTTGTTTGTACTGGTCACTAGTAGTCCGTACTGGTCCGTACTGGTCCGTTCTGCTCCGTACTGGTCCATAGTGGTCTGTACTGGTCCATTCTGGTCCGTACTGGTCCATAGTGTTCCGTGCTGGTCCATACTGGTCCATACTGGTCCGTTCTGGTCCGCACTGGTCCATACTGGTCCATACTGGTCCGTACTGGTCCGTACTGGTCTGCCCTTTTCCATACTGGTCCGTACTGGTCCGCACTCGTCCATACTGGTCCATAGTGCTCCGTACGGCCCCCTAGTGGTCCGTACTGGTCACTAGTAGTCCGTACTGGACCGTACTGGTCCGTTCTGCTCCGTACTGGTCCATAGTGGTCCGTACTGGTCCATTCTGGTCCGTACTGGTCCATAGTGTTCCGTGCTGGTCCATACTGGTCCATACTGGTCCGTTCTGGTCCGCACTGGTCCATACTTGTACGTTCTGTTCCATATTGGTCCGTACTAGTTCGTACTTGTCCGTTCTGTTCCGCACTGGTCCGCACTGGTCCATACTGGTCCGCACTGGTCCATACTGGTCCGTACTGGTCCGTACTGGTCTGTTCTGGTCCGCACTGGTCCATACTGTTCCCTTCTGGTCCGTACTGTTCCATAGTGGTCCGTACTGGTCCGTTCTGATCTGAACTGGTCCATACTGGTCCGTACTGGTCCGTTCTTGTCCGTACTGGTCCATACTGTTCCATACTGGTCCCTACTGGTCCGTACTGGTCCCTACCAGTCCGTACTGGTCCGTTCTGGTACGTTCTGTTCCATAGTGGTCCGTACTAGTCCGTACTGGTCGGTTCTGGTCCGCACTGGTCCTCACTGGTCCATATTGGTCCGTCCTGGTCCGTACTGGTCCATACTGCTCCGTACTGCCCCCTTGTGGTCCGTACTGGTCCCTAGTATTCCGTACTGGTCCGTACTCGTCCGTTCTGGTCCGTACTGGTCCATAGTGGTCCGTACTGGTCTATTCTGGTCCGTACTGGTCCATAGTGTTCCGTGCTGGTCCGTACTGGTCTGTTCTGGTCTGCCCTTGTCCATACTGGTCCATACTGGTCCGCACTAGTCCATAGTGGTCCGCACTGGTCCATACTGGTCCATACTAGTCCATACTGGTCCGCACTGGTCCATACTGGTCCGTACTGGTCCATACTGGTCTGTACTGGTCCGTACTGGTCCGTAGTGGTCCCTATTGGTCCGTTCTGCTCCGTACTGCTCCGTACTGGTCCGTCCCGGTCTGTTCTGGTCCATACAGGTCCGTTCTGGTCTGTACTGGTCCATACTGTTCCGCAATGGTCCGTACTGGTCCGTACTGGCCCATACTGGTCCGTACTGGTCCGTACTGGTCCATACTGGTCCAAACTGCTCCGTACTGGTCCCTTCTGGTCTGCCCTTGTCCATACTGGTCCGTACTGGTCCGCACTGGTCCATACTGGCCCATACTGGTCCGTACTGGTCCGTACTGGTCCATACCGGTCCAAACTGCTCCGTACTGGTCCCTTCTGGTCTGCCCTTGTCCATACTGGTCCGTACTGGTCCGCACTGGTCCATACTGGTCCATACTGGTCCGTACTGGTCCGTACCGGTCCATACCGGTCCATACTGGTCCGTACTGGTCCGTACTGGTCTGCCCTTGTCCATACTGGTCCGTACTGGTCCGCACTCGTCCATACTGGTCCATAGTGCTCCGTACTGCCCCCTAGTTGTTTGTACTGGTCACTAGTAGTCCGTACTGGTCCGTACTGGTCCGTTCTGCTCCGTACTGGTCCATAGTGGTCTGTACTGGTCCATTCTGGTCCGTACTGGTCCATAGTGTTCCGTGCTGGTCCATACTGGTCCATACTGGTCCGTTCTGGTCCACACTGGTCCATACTGGTCCGTTCTGGTCCGCACTGGTCCAGACTGGTACGTTCTGTTCCATAATGGTCCGTACTAGTCCGTACTTGTCCGTTCTGTTCCGCACTGGTCCGCACTGGTCCATACTGGTCCGCACTGGTCCATACTGGTCCGTAGTGGTCCGTACTGGTCTGTTCTGGTCCACACTGGTCCATACTGGTCCGATCTGGTCCGTACTGTTCCATAGTGGTCCGTATTGGTCCGATCTGCTCTTGTACTGGTCCATACTGGTCCGTACTGGTCCGTTCTTGTCCGTACTGGTCCATACTGTTCCGTACTGCTCCATACTGGTCCGTACTGGTCCATACTGGTCCATACTGTTCCGTACTGGTCCATACTGGTCCATACTGGTCCGTTCTGGTCCGTACTTTTTCATAGTGGTCCGTACTGGTCCGTTCTGGTCCGTACTGGTCCATAGTGTTCCGTACTGGTCCGTTCAGGTCCGTACTGGTCTGTACTGGTCCGTACTGGTCCCTACCGGTCCGTACTGGTCCCTACCAGTCCGTACTGGTCCGTTCTGGTACGTTCTGTTCCATAGTGGTCCGTACTAGTCCGTACTGGTCGGTTCTGGTCCGCACTGGTCCTCACTGGTCCATACTGGTCCGTCCTGGTCCGTACTGGTCCATACTGCTCCGTACTGCCCCCTTGTGGTCCGTACTGGTCCCTAGTATTCCGTACTGGGCCGTACTGGTCCGTTCTGGTCCGTTCTGTTCCGCACTGCTCCGCACTGGTCCATACTGGTCCGCACTGGTTCATACTTGTCCGTTCTGGTCCGTACTGGTCCGTTCTGGTCAGCACTGGTCCATACTTGGTCCGTACTGGTCCATACTGGTCCGTACTGGTCCATACTGGTCCGTACTGGTCCATACTGGTCCGTACTGGTCCGTACTGGTCCATAGTGGTCCGTTCTGGTCCGTACTGGTCCGTACTGGTCTGCCCTTGTCCATACTGGTACGTACTGGTCCGCACTCGTCCATACTGGTCCATAGTGCTCCGTACTGCCCCCTAGTGGTCCGTACTGGTCACTAGTAGTCCGTACTGGACCGTACTGGTCCGTTCTGCTCCGTACTGGTCCATAGTGGTCCATACTGGTCCATTCTGGTCCGTACTGGTCCATAGTGTTCCGTGCTGGTCCATACTGGTCCATACTGGTCCGTTCTGGTCCGCACTGCTCCAGACTGGTACGTTCTGTTCCATAGTGGTCCGTACTAGTCCGTACTGGTCCGTTCTGTTCCGCACTGGTCCGCACTGGTCCATACTGGTCCGCACTGGTCCATACTGGTCCGTACTGGTCCGTACTGGTCTATTCTGGTCCGCACTGGTCCATACTGGTCCGATCTGGTCCGTACTGTTCCATAGTGGTCCGTACTGGTCCGTTCTGATCCGTACTGGTCCATACTGGTCCGTACTGGTCCGTTCTTGTCCGTACTGGTCCATACTGTTCCCTACTGCTCCATACTGGTCCGTACTGGTCCATACTGGTCCATACTGGTCCATACTGTTCCGTACTGGTCCATACTGGTCCATACTGGTCCGTTCTGGTCCGTTCTGTTTCATAGTGGTCCGTACTGGTCCGTTCTGGTCCGTACTGGTCCCTACCAGTCCGTACTGGTCCGTTCTGGTACGTTCTGTTCCATAGTGGTCCGTACTAGTCCGTACTGGTCGGTTCTGGTCCGCACTGGTCCTCACTGGTCCATACTGGTCCGTCCTGGTCCCTACTGGTCCATACTGCTCCGTACTGCCCCCTTGTGGTCCGTACTGGTCCCTAGTATTCCGTACTGGGCCGTACTGGTCCGTTCTGGTCCGTTCTGTTCCGCACTGGTCCGCACTGGTCCATACTGGTCCGTTCTGGTTCATACTTGTCCGTTCTGGTCCGTACTGGTCTGTTCTGGTCCGCACTGGTCCATACTGGTCCGTACTGGTCCGTTCTGGTCCGTACTGGTCTGTTCTGGTCCGCACTGGTCCGTACTGGTCCGTAGTGTTCCGTATTGGTCCTTTCTGGTCCGTACTGGTCCATACTGGTCCATACTGGTCCGTACTGGTCCATACTGGTCCGTACTGGTCCATACTGGTCCGCACTGGTCCATACTGGTCCGTTACTGGTCCGTACTGGTCTGTTCTGGTCCGCACTGGTCCATACTGGTCCGTACTGGTCCGTTCTGGTCCGTACTGGTCTGTAGTGGTCCGTACTGGTCCGTACTGGTCCGTAGAGTTCCCTATTGGTCCGTTCTGGTCCGTACTGGTCCATACTGGTCCATACTGGTCCGTACTGGTCCATACTGGTCCATACTGGTCCCGTACTGGTCCGTCCTGGTCCGTGCTGGTCGCTACTGATCCATACTGGTCCATACTGGTCCGTTCTGGTCCGCACTGGTCCATACTGGTCCGTACTGGTCCGTACTGGTCTGTTCTGGCCCGCACTGGTCCCATACTGGTCCGTTCTGGTCCGTGCTGTTCCATAGTGGTCCGTACTGGTCCGTTCTGATCTGAACTGGTCCATACTGTTCCGTACTGGTCCATACTGGTCCATACTGGTCCGTTCTGGTCCGTTCTGTTTCATAGTGGTCCGTACTGGTCCGTTCTGGTCC
>NW_027100304.1:0-58851 GCF_031753505.1 Anomalospiza imberbis | reverse complement strand
CCTGAGTGACCCCTGACCCCTGAGTGACCCCTGAGTGACCCCTGAGTGACCCCTGACCCCTGAGTGACAGCTGAGTAACCACTGACTGACCACTGACCCTGACTGACCCTGAGTGACCCAAGTGCCCCCGAGTGACCACTGAGTGACCCTGAGTGACCACTGACCCCTGTGACTGACCCCTGAGTGACCCTGAGTGACCCCCGAGTGACCCCCAGTGACCGCCGGCCGTCCCGCAGGGTCTGTCGGAGGCGGCGGGCGGCCGAGCGGCTGCTGCGGGACGGGCCCAACGCCCTCACTGACCCTGAGTGACCACTGAGTGACCACTGACCACTGACCCCTGACTGACCCCTGACTGACCCCTGACTGACCCCTGAGTGACCCCTGAGTGACCCCGAGTGACCCGAGTGACCCCCAGTGACCGCTGCCCCGTGCCCGCAGGGTCTGTCGGAGGCGGCGGCGGCCGAGCGGCTGCTGCGGGACGGGCCCAACGCCCTCACTGACCGCACTGGCCACTGAGTGACCACTGACCCCTGACTGACCACTGACCCTGACTGACCCCTGACTGACCCCTGACTGACCCCAGAGTGACCCGAGTGACCCCGAGTGACCGCCGGCCGTCCCGCAGGGTCTGTCGGAGGCGGCGGCGGCCGAGCGGCTGCTGCGGGACGGGCCCAACGCCCTCACTGACCCGAGTGACCACTGAGTGACCACTGACCACTGACCACTGACCACTGACCACTGACTGACCACTGACCACTGACCCCCGAGTGACCCCTGAGTGACCGCCGGCCGTCCCGCAGGGTCTGTCGGAGGCGGCGGCGGCCGAGCGGCTGCTGCGGGACGGGCCCAACGCGCTGCGGCCGCCGCGGGGCACGCCGGGCTGCGTGCGCTTCGGCCGGCAGCTGGCCGGGGGCTGCAGTGCCTCACTGCCTGATCGCCTACGGCGTCCAGCAGGGAGAGGGGCGGACCTGCGGCAGCTCGGACAACGTGAGAGCGCCCGGGCACGCCCGGGGACACCTGGGGACACCTGGGGACACCTGGGGACATCTGGGGACACCTGGGGGACACCTGGGGGACATCTGGGGAAACACATGGGGACACCTGGGGACACCTGGGGACACCTGGGGACACCTGGGGAAACACCTGGGGACACCTGGA
This sequence comes from Anomalospiza imberbis, assembly GCF_031753505.1. Lineage (NCBI taxonomy): Eukaryota > Metazoa > Chordata > Aves > Passeriformes > Viduidae > Anomalospiza > Anomalospiza imberbis. Next base: position 57,693 of record NW_027100304.1, on the reverse strand, counting down.
GGGACACCTGGGGAAACACCTGGGCCAGTTACAGCACACGTGGGCACGCCTGGGATACATCTGGGGACATCTGGGGGACATCTGGGAAACACCTGGACACACCTGGGGACATCTGGGGACACCTGGGCACACCTGGGATACACCTGGGGACACTGGGCACACCTGGGCGCACCTGGGCACACCGGGGGCTGTTATAGCAGACCTGGGCACACCTGGGCACGCCCGGGCGCTCACCTGGCCTCACCTGTGCCCAGCTGTACCTGGCCGTGGCCTCATCGCCGTCGTGGTGGTCACCGGCTGCTTCGGCTACTACCAGGAGTTCAAGAGCACCAACATCATCGCCAGCTTCCGCAACCTGGTCCGCAGGTGAGCGCACCTGGGGCATGAACCTGGGCATGAACCTGGGCTCACACCTGGCACACCTGGGCATGAACCTGGGCATGAACCTGGGCACATACCTGGGCATGCACCTGGGCATGAACCTGGGCACGCACCTGGGCTCACACCTGGGCACACCTGGGCATGAACCTGGCATGAACCTGGGCTCACACCTGGGCATGAACCTGGGCTCACACCTGGGCATGAACCTGGGCACACCTGGGGTTCCATCTGTGGAACCTGGGCCCACAGGTGAGCACACCAGGCACACCTGGGCCTGAGCCTGGGGCCTGAGCCTGGGCACGCACCTGGGCATGAACCTGGGCATGAACCTGGGCCTGAGCCTGGGCACGCACCTGGGGTTCCATCCTGGGGGGCCTCATTTGCACATCTGGGGTACCTCATTTGCATACCTGGGGTACCTCATTTGCATACCTGGGGTGCCGCCTGCGCACACTGGGGTCTCACCTGCGCACCTGAGGCCTCACCCGTGCACCTTGGGGGCCTCATTTGCATACTCGAGTCCTCATTCTCTCACCTGGGGGGGCCTCATTTGCAATGCCGGCGGCCTCATTTGCATGCCGGCGGCCTCATTTGCATGCCGGCGGGCCTCATTTGCGTACCTGTGCAGCAAGCCACGGTGGTGCGGGCGGGGCAGACGCTGCAGGTGAACGCGGCCCGAGCTCGTGGTCGGGGACGTGGTGGAGATCAAAGGCGGCGACCGGAGTCCCGGCCGACATCCGGGTGCTGGCAGCGCAGGGCTGCAAGGTGAGCGCACCTGGGCGCACCTGGGCACACCTGGGCGCACCTGGGGGCACCTGGGGGAGAGCTGGGCACACCTGGGGGCAGCTAGGGCACCTGGGCACACCTGCGCATACTTGGAGGTGCCTGGGGGAGAGCTGGACACACCTGGGTGCGCACCTGGGCACACCTGGGCACACCTGGAGGCTCAGGTGCTGGGCGGGGCCGTGCCCAGGTGGACAATTCCTCGCTGACCGGGGAGTCGGAGCCGCAGACGCGCTCACCTGAGTGCACCCACGAGTCGCACCTGGAGACGCGCAACATCGCCTTCTTCTCCACCATGTGCCTGGAAGGTGAGCGCCACCTGGGGGGCACCTGGGCACACCTGGGCACACACCTGGGGAACATCTCAGCACACCTGGGCACACCTGGGGTCTGGGTCCCAACCGGTCCCACCTGGGTCACACCTGGTCACACCTGGGTCACACCTGGACACACCTGGGTCCACACCTGGACACACCTAGACACACCTGGACACACCTGGGTCACACCTGGACACACCTAGACACACCTGGGTCCCACCTGGGTCCCACCTGGACACACCTGGGTCCCACTTGGGTTCCCCCTGGTGGTCTGTGTCCCACCTGGACCACACTTGAACTACACCTGGACACACCTGGGTCACACCTGGGGGTCTGGGTCACACCTGGGTCCCACCTAGACACACCCGGGTCCTGCCTGGGTCCCCACCTGGGGTCCCACCTGGGTCCCCCCCTGGTGGTCTGTGTCCCACCTGGGACCACACCTGTGTCCCACCTAGACACACCTGGTCACCCCTGGGTCCCACCTGAAGCCTCACCTGTCGCCGCAGGTACGGCCACGGGGCTGGTGATCAGCCACAGGTGACCGCACGGTGATCGGGCGCATCGCCAGCCTGGCCTCGGGCGTGGAGAACGAGAAGACGCCGATCGCCGTGGAGATCGAGCACTTCGTGGACATCATCGCCGGCCTGGCCATCTTCTTCGGCGCCACCTTCTTCGTGGTGGCCATGCTCATCGGCTACCCCTTCCTGCGCGCCCATGGTCTTCTTCATGGCCATCGTGGTGGCCTACGTGCCCGAGGGGCTGCTGGCCACCGTCACGGTACGGGCAGGTGGCACCCGGGCGCACCTGGGCGCACCTGGGGGGTGGGACTGAGCGGAGGTGTTGAGGAGCATTTGAGGGTTCTTATGGGTTCTACCAAAGGTTTTGAGGTCGTTATGGGTTCCACCACAATGGGGGAGGGTCAGGGGAGACAGGTGGGGACACCTGGGGACAGGTGAGGACACCTGGGCACGGGTGACACCATCAGCATTTACAGACCTCAAGGTGAAAACCTCGACGTCTTTATGGGGTCCCACCACAACTTGAGGGGGTCAAGATGACAGGTGGAGGTCACCTGGCAGGTGAGGACAGGTGAGGACACCTGGGCACAGGTGACGCCATCGGCATGTAGGAAGCTCAAGGTGGACGTCTTTATGGGGTCCCACAACAACATGGTGGAACAGATGAAGACCCCTCACCTGGCCAGGTGAGGAACACCTGGCCGGTGAGAACACCTGGGCATTGATGGAGCTCAAGGTGAAAACCTCGACGTCTTCATGGGGTCCCACCACAAATTGAAGCGTTCAGTGTGTGCCAGATGAAGACCCCTCCCCTGCCCAGGTGCGCCCTCACCTGCCCGGGCGTGCCCTCCCCTGCCCAGGTGTGCCTGTCGCTGACGGCCAAGCGCCTGGCGCGCCGGAACTGCGTGGTGAAGAACCTGGAGGCCGTGGAGACGCTGGGCTCCACCTCGGTCATCTGCTCCGACAAGACCGGGACGCTGACCCAGAACCGCATGACCGTGGCGCACCTGTGGTTCGACGGGCAGGTGCACAGCGCCGACACCACCGAGGACCAGTCCGGTGAGGGCGCGGGCGCGCACCTGGGGGCGCCTGGGCACACACCTGTCACACCTGGGCACAGCTGGGGGGCAGTTTTAACACACCTGGGTCTCACCTGAGCACACCTGGGCACACTGGGCACACACCTGGGGGCACCTGATCACACACCTGGGCACACCGGGGCATACACCTGGGCACAGCTGGGCGCACACCTGGGGCACACCTGGGCTCACCTGGGGCACACCTGGGTGCACACCTGGGGCACAGCTGGGCGCACACCTGGGGCATACCTGGCTCACCTGGGGCACAGCTGGGCGCACACCTGGGTGCACACCTGGGGCACACCTGGGTGCACACCTGGGGCACAGCTGGGCGCACACCTGGGTGCACACCTGGGGCGACTGTGGGCGCACACCTGGGTGCACACCTGGGGCACAGCTGGGCGCACACCTGGGTGCACACCTGGGGCACAGCTGGGCGCACACCTGGGGCACAGCTGGGCGCACACCTGGGCACACACCTGGGGCACAGCTGGGCGCACACCTGGCTCACCTGGGGCACAGCTGGGCGCACAACCTGGCACACCTGGGGCACAGCTGGGCGCACACCTGGCACACCTGGGCACAGCTGGGCGCACACCTGGGCACACACCTGGGGCACAGCTGGGCGCACACCTGGGTGCACACCTGGGGCACACCTGGGGCACACCTGGCTCACCTGGGGGCACAGCTGCGGCACACACCTGGGTGCACACCTGGGGCACACCTGGGGCACACCTGGGCTCACCTGGGGCACAGCTGGGCACACACCTGGGCTCACCTGTGCCCCCCCGTGCCCAGGTGAGGCCTTCGAGCAGCCGCTCGGAGTCGTGGGCGTGCTGCTCAGCCAGGTGATCACGCTCTGCAACCGCGCCCAGTTCAAACCTGGCCAGGAGGGCGTGCCGTGGCACAGGTGGGCACTGGGCGATACTGGGCTATACTGGTTTGGACTGGGCTATACTGGGCCTGTACTGGGTTATACTGGTTATACTGGTTTGGACTGGGCTATACTGGGTTTATACTGGGTTATACTGGGCTATACTGGGCTATACTGGTTTATACTGGGTTATACTGGTTTGGACTGGGCTATGGACTGGGTTTTACTGGGCTATACTGAGTTATACTGGTTTGTAGTGGTTTGTACTGGTCTGTACTGGGTTATACTGGGCTATACTGGTTTGGACTGGGTTACACTGGGCTATACTGGTTTGAACTGGTTTATACTTGGTTTGGGCTGGTTCGGACTGGGTTATACTGGTTTGTAATGGTTTGGGGTTTTTTGTTACTGGTTTGGACTGGTTTGTACTGGTTTGTACTGGTTTGTACTGGTTTGGGGTTTGGGGTTACTGGTTTGTACTGGTTTGTACTGGTTTGTACTGGTTTGGACTGGTTTGGACTGGTTTGTACTGGTTTGGGGTTGGGGTTACTGGGAGAGGGGGGAGGGGAGGTGGGCGTGTCCTCACCACGGCCCCGCCCCCTCCAGCGTGACGTCATCGGCGACGCCTCGGAGTCGGCGCTGCTCAAGTTCGCGGAGGCTGGACGTCGGGGCCGGTGGCGGCCGCCAGGGGGCGCTTCCGAAGGTGGCGGAGCTGCCGTTCAACTCCAGCAACAAATTCAGGTGAGAGCCCGCAGGTGAGGCAGGTGAGGGACAGGTGGGACAGGGGAGAGACAGGGGAGAGACTGGTGAGACAGGTGAGAGACAGGTGAGAGACTGGTGAGACAGGTGAGACAGGGAGAGACAGGTGAGAGACAGGTGAGAGACAGGTGAGACAGGTGAGAGACAGGTGAGACAGGTGGGACAGGTGAGACAGGTGAGAGACAGGTGAGACAGGGAGAGACAGGGGAGACAGGTGAGACAGGTGAGAGACAGGTGGGACAGGTGAGACAGGTGAGAGACAGGTGAGACAGGGGAGAGACAGGGGAGGACAGGTAGAGACAGGTGAGAGACAGGTGAGGACAGGTGGGACAGGTGAGGGACAGGTGAGACACAGGTGGGACAGGTGAGACAGGTGGGACAGGGGAGAGAGACAGGGGAGAGACTGGTGAGAGACAGGTGAGAGACAGGGGAGAGACTGGTGAGACAGGTGAGAGACAGGTGAGACAGGTGAGACAGGTGAGACAGGTGAGAGACAGGTGAGACAGGTGAGAGACCAGGTGAGACAGGTGGACAGGTGAGACAGGTGAGAGACAGGTGAGACAGGTGAGAGACAGGTGAGACAGGTGGGACAGGTGAGGGACAGGTGAGACACAGGTGGGACAGGTGAGACAGGTGAGGGACAGGTGAGACACAGGTGGTGACAGGTGAGAGACAGGTGAGACTGGACAGGTGAGATACAGACAGGTGAGGCAGGTCCACCAAAGTGTATCCCAGGTGTACCGCAGGTGTGTCTCACCTGTCTCACCTGTGTCTCACCCTGCACAGGTGTCCAGTGCACAAGGCGGGCTGGGTGTATCTCAGGTGTATCTCAGGTGTATCAGGTGTATCTCAGGTGTATCTCAGGTGTATCAGGTGTATCTCAGGTGTATCCCAGGTGTGTCAGTTGTACTCCAGGTGTGTCCCAGGTGTGTCAGGTGTATCTCAGGTGTATCAGGTGTATCTCAGGTGTATCCCAGGTGTATCAGTTGTACTCCAGCCGTGTCTCACCTGTGTCTCACCTGTGTCTCACCGCGCAGGTGTCGGTGCACGAGGCGGCTGGGTTGTATCTCAGGTGTATCAGTGTATCTCAGGTGTATCAGGTGTATCTCAGGTGTATCCCAGGTGTATCCCAGGTGTCCCAGGTGTGTCCCAGCCGTGTCTCACCTGTGTCTCACCTGTGTCTCACAGCGCAGGTGTCGGTGCACGAGGCGGCGGCTGGGTTGTATCTCAGGTGTATCAGGTGTATCTCCAGGTGTATCAGGTGTATCTCAGGTGTATCCCAGGTGTGTCCCAGGTGTGTCCCAGCCGTGTCTCACCTGTGTCTCACCTGTGTCTCACGCGCAGGTGTCGGTGCACGAGGCGGGCTGGGTTGTATCTCAGGTGTCCCAGGTGTATCTCAGGTGTATCAGGTGTATCTCAGGTGTATCCCAGGTGTGTCCCAGGTGTATCAGTTGTACTCCAGGTGTATCCCAGGTGTCCCAGGTGTATCCCAGGTGTGTCAGTTGTACTCCAGGTGTGTCTCACCTGTGTCTCACGCGCAGGTGTCGGTGCACGAGGCGGGCTGGGTTGTATCTCAGGTGTATCTCAGGTGTATCAGGTGTATCTCAGGTGTATCCCAGGTGTATCCCAGGTGTGTCAGCTGTGTCCCAGCCGTGTCTCACCTGTGTCTCACCTGTGTCTCACGCGCAGGTGTCGGTGCACGAGGCGGGCTGGGTTGTATCTCAGGTGTATCAGGTGTATCTCAGGTGTATCAGGTGTATCTCAGGTGTATCCCAGGTGTGTCCCAGGTGTGTCCCAGCCGTGTCTCACCTGTGTCTCACCTGTGTCTCACGCGCAGGTGTCGGTGCACGAGGCGGGCTGGGTTGTATCTCAGGTGTCCCAGGTGTATCTCAGGTGTATCAGGTGTATCTCAGGTGTATCCCAGGTGTGTCCCAGGTGTATCAGTTGTACTCCAGGTGTATCCCAGGTGTCCCAGGTGTATCCCAGGTGTGTCAGTTGTACTCCAGGTGTGTCTCACCTGTGTCTCACGCGCAGGTGTCGGTGCACGAGGCGGGCTGGGTTGTATCTCAGGTGTATCTCAGGTGTATCAGGTGTATCTCAGGTGTATCCCAGGTGTATCCCAGGTGTGTCAGCTGTGTCCCAGCCGTGTCTCACCTGTGTCTCACCTGTGTCTCACGCGCAGGTGTCGGTGCACAAGGCGGGCTGGGTTGTATCTCAGGTGTATCTCAGGTGTATCAGGTGTATCTCAGGTGTATCCCAGGTGTATCCCAGGTGTCCCAGCTGTGTCCCAGCCGTGTCTCACCTGTGTCTCACCTGTGTCTCACGTGCAGGTGTCGGTGCACGAGGCGGGCGCGCAGCAGCTCCTGGTGCTCAAGGGCGCCCCCGAGCGGGTGCTGGAGCGGTGCCGGGGGCACCTGCGCGGGGGGGAGGAGCTGCCGCTGGACCCCGAGTGGAGGCGGAGCGTGGAGGGGGCGTGTCTGGAGCTGGGGGGGCGGGGCGAGCGGGTGCTCGGTGAGTGGGGGAGGGGAACGGGTGCGCGGCCCCTCCCCCCACTCCCCTCAGTGTCCCCAAACGTCCCCAGGGATGTCCCCAGGGATGTCCCCAGGGATGTCCCCAGGTTCTGTGCCTGCTGGCTGCCCGCCGGCACGGTGGCCCCATGTCCCCATTGTCCCCTCTGCTGTCTCCAGTGTCCCCAATGTCCCCATTGCTGTCCCCATGTCCCCAATGTCCCCAAGTCCCCAGTGTCCCCAATGTCCCCTCTGCTGTCCCCATGTCCCCATTGCTGTCCCCAACGTCCCCAGGGTTCTGTGCCCACTGGCTGCCCACAGGCACTGTCCCCATGTCCCCAAGTCCCCAGTGTCCCCAATGTCCCCATTTCTGTCCCCATGTCCCCATTGCTGTCCCCAATGTCCCCTCTGCTGTCCCCATGTCCCCAGGGTTCTGTGCCCGCTGGCTGCCCACAGGCATTGTCCCCATGTCCCCATGTCCCCAATGTCCCCATTGCTGTCCCCATGTCCCCAGTGTCCCCATTTCTGTCCCCATGTCCCCAGGGTTCTGTGCCCACTGGCTGCCCATGGGCACTGTCCCCATGTCCCCATGTCCCCAATGTCCCCAAGTCCCCAGTGTCCCCAATGCTGTCCCACTGTCCCTATTTCTGTCCCCAGTGTCCCCATTTCTGTCCCCAATGTCCCCTCTGCTGTCCCCATGTCCCCAGGGTTCTGTGCCCGCTGGCTGCCCACAGGCACTGTCCCCATGTCCCCAATGTCCCCAAGTCCCCAGTGTCCCCATGTCCCCTCTGCTGTCCCCAACGTCCCCAGGGTTCTGTGCCCACTGGCTGCCCACAGGCACTGTCCCCAATGTCCCCATTGCTGTCCCCATGTCCCCAGTGTCCCCAGTGTCCCCTCTGCTGTCCCCATTGCTGTCCCCAAGTCCCCAGTGTCCCCATTTCTGTCCCCATGTCCCCAGGGTTCTGTGCCCGCTGGCTGCCCATGGGCACTGTCCCCATGTCCCCATGTCCCCAGTGTCCCCATGTCCCCTCTGCTGTCCCCTCTGCTGTCCCCAACGTCCCCAGGGTTCTGTGCCCACTGGCTGCCCACAGGCACTGTCCCCAATGTCCCCATTGCTGTCCCCATGTCCCCAGTGTCCCCAGTGTCCCCTCTGCTGTCCCCATTGCTGTCCCCAAGTCCCCAGTGTCCCCATTTCTGTCCCCATGTCCCCATTGCTGTCCCCATGTCCCCAGGGTTCTGTGCCCGCTGGCTGCCCGCGGGCACGGTGGCCCCGGGCACGCCCCCCGAGGCGCTGGCCGAGGTGGCCACCGGGCTCTGCTTCGCGGGGCTCGTGTCCCTCATCGACCCCCCCCCGGGCCACCGTGCCCCAGGCCGTGCGCAAGTGCCGGACGGCCGGGATCCGGGTAGGGACACCGGGGACACCGGGGGGATTGGGGACACCTGGGGACATCGGGGGGACTGGGGACACCGGGGGGATTGGGGACACCTGGGGACATCGGGGGGACTGGGGACACCGGGGGGATTGGGGACACCTGGGGACACTGGGGGGATTGCGGGGGATTGGGGACATTGAGGGGGTTGGGGACATTTGGGGACATCAGGGACATCGGGGGGATTGGGGACATTTGGGGTGTGGGGACACTGGGGACACTGGGATGGAACTGGGGGGCATTGTGGACAATGGGACTTTGGGGACATTTGGGGGGATTTTGGGGGATGTGGGGACACGGGGTGGGGGGGGGGACACACAGACAGGTGACACCAAGCAGCGCCACAGCACACCTGGCACCAAGACCACAGACAGGTGTCACCACCACGGGTGCCACCAGCGCAGGTGGCACCAGCGCAGGTGAGCCCCGCAGGTGCCACCAGAGCAGGTGAGCCCCACAGGTGCCACCAGAGCAGGTGGCACCAGCTCAGGTGAGCCCTGCAGGTGCCACCAGTGCAGGTGAGCCCCGCAGGTGCCACCAGAGCAGGTGAGCCCCGCAGGTGCCACCAGAGCAGGTGCCACCAGCGCAGGTGAGCCCCGCAGGTGCCACCAGCACAGGTGAGCCCCGCAGGTGGCAGCAGCCCAGGTGGCAGCAGCCAGGTGAGCCCTCAGGTGAGCCCGGTGTGCCCCCGCAGGTGATCATGGTGACAGGTGACCACCCGGTGACGGCCAAGGCCATCGCGGCGGCCGTGGGCATCATCTCCGAGGGCAGCGAGACCCCCGAGGACGTGGCCGCGCGCCTGCACCTGCCCCTCGAGCAGGTGGACCCCAGGTGAGGCCGCGGGCGCGGCACGGGTGGCACGGCGGTGGGACAGGTGTGGGACAGGTGTGAGACAGGTGACAGGTGTGGGACAGGTGTGGCACAGGCGAGGGATCAGGTGTAGGACGTGGACAGATGTGGCATGGGGGTGGCACAGGTGTGTCACAGGTGTGTGACAGGTAACTCAGGTGTGTCTCAGGTGTGTCTCAGGCGTGTCTCAGGCGTGTCTCAGGTAACTCAGGTGTGTCTCAGGTAACTCAGGCGTGTCTCAGGCGTGTCTCAGGCGTGTCTCAGGCGTGTCTCAGGCGTGTCTCAGGTAACTCAGGTGTGTCTCAGGTAACTCAGGTGTGTCTCAGGTAACTCAGGCGTGTCTCAGGCGTGTCTCAGGCGTGTCTCAGGTAACTCAGGTGTGCTGTCCCCAGGCAGGCGCGGGCGCGGGTGGTGACCGGCTCTGAGCTGGGGCTGATGGGTGTGTGACAGGTGTGTCTCAGGTATCTCAGGTGTGTCTCAGGTGTGTCTCAGGTGTGTCTCAGGTAACTCAGGTGTGTCTCAGGTAACTCAGGTGTGTCTCAGGTGTGTCTCAGGTAACTCAGGTGTGTCTCAGGCGTGTCTCAGGTAACTCAGGCGTGCTGTCCCCAGGCAGGCGCGGGCGCGGGTGGTGACCGGCTCCGAGCTGGCCGCGCTGGCCCCGGGGGCTCTCGAGGAGCTGCTCCGCACCCACCCCGAGATGGTTTTCGCCCGGACGTCGCCGCAGCAGAAATTGGTCATCGTGGAGAGCTGCCAGCGCCTGGTGGGCACACCTGGGCACACCTGGCCACACCTGGCCACACCTGGGCACACCTGCGGCTGCCCCCAATGTCCCCGATGTCGCCAATGCCCTCAGTGTCCCCAAAACCCTCAGAAATCCCCCCAAAAAAAACCGCCAAGAAATCCCCAAAAATCCCCCAAAACCCCCCAAAAAATCTCCAAAAATCCAAAAATCCCCCAAAATCGCCAAAAATCCCCAAAAATCCCCCAAAATCGCCAAAAATCCCCAAAAACCTCCAAATAAAACCCAAATAATCCCCCAAAAATCTCCCCAAATCCCAAAAATCCACAAAAATGCCCCAAAAAACCCCCCCAAATCCCCCAAAGTCCCCAAAAAGTTTCTATAAATCCCCAAAAAATCCCCAAAAAATCCCAAAAATCCTAAAAAAATCCCCAAAAGTCCTAAAAAAATTTCCATAGTCCGAAATATCTCAAAAATCCCCAAAATCCCCAAATATCCACCAAAAAAAAAAAAATCCCAAAAATACTTTAAAAATCTCCAACAATCTGAAAAAATCCCCAAAAATCTCCCAAAAAAATCTCCCCAAAACCCTCCAAAGTCCCAAAATCCCTCAAAAAAATCTCCAAAGATCCCAAAAATCCCCAAAAATCCCCAATGTCCCAAATATCTCAAAAGTCCATAAATGTCCCCAAAAATCCCCAAATGTCCCCAACCCAATTCCCCCCATTTCCCCCCATTTTTTCCCATTTCTCGGCTGTTTTCCAACCATTTTTTTTTTGTTTTTCCCCATTTTCCCCCTTTTTTCCTATTTTCCCCCAAATTCCCCATTTTCTCTCAATGTCCCAAATCCCATTTTTCCCCATTTTCCCACAATTTTCCCCAATCTCCCCCATTTTCCGCCCCAATTTTTTCCCCAATTTTTTACTTTTTTCCCCCGTTTTTTCCCGTTTCCCCCCATTTTTCCTATTTTTCCCCAAATTCCCCATTTTTTTTCTCAATATCCCCAATATCCCCAATCCCATTTTTCCCCATTTCCCCCCCAATTTTTTCCCCGATTTCCCCAATTTCCGCCCGATTTTCACCAAATTTTTACTTTCCCCCCCCCCGTTTTCCCCCGTTTTTCCCCGTTTTTTCCCGTTTTTCCCCGTTTTTTCCCGTTTTTTTCCCGTTTTTTCCGTTTTTTTCCCGTTTTCCCCCGTTTTCCCCCCGTTTTTTCCCGTTTTTCCCCGTTTTTTCCCCCGTTCCCCCCGCAGGGCGCCATCGTGGCGGTGACAGGTGACGGCGTCAACGACTCACCTGCGCTGAAGAAGGCCGACATCGGCGTGGCCATGGGCGTGGCCGGCTCGGACGCGGCCAAGAACGCGGCGGACATGATCCTGCTGGACGACAACTTCGCCTCCATCGTCACCGGCGTCGAGCAAGGTGGGGCACCTGCGCAGGTGGGGACAGGTGGGGACAGGTGAGATACGGACAGGTGGGACACCTGGGACAGGTGGGGCAGGTGGGGACAGGTGTGCACAGGTGGGGACAGGTGAGATATGGACAGGTGGGACGCCTGGGACAGGTGGGGCAGGTGAGATACCAGGACTGATGGGACAGGTGTGGAGAAAGGTGGGACACCTGGGACATCTGGACAGATGGCACAGGTAGGACAGGTGGGACAGGTGGGATGGGTGCGACACTTGGACAGTCACACGCCTGTCCCCGCTCACCTGAGCCGGTCCCACACCTGTCCACGCTCACCTGAGCCGGTCCCACACCTGTCCACGCTCACCTGAGCCGGTCCCACGCCTGTCTGCGCTCACCTGGACTGTCACACGCCTGTCCCCTCTCACCTGAGCTGGTTTGGTCCCACACCTGTCCCCTCTCACCTGAGCCGGTCCCACACCTGTCCGCGCTCACCTGTCCGCGCTCACCCGTGGCCCCGCCCTCAGGCCGGCTGATCTTCGACAACCTGAAGAAGTCCATCGCGTACACCTTGACCAAGAACATTCCGGAGCTGACGCCGTACCTGATCTACATCACGGCCAGCGTGCCCCTCCCCCTGGGCTGCATCACCATCCTCTTCATCGAGCTCTGCACCGACATCGTGAGCGCACCTGGGCACACCTGGGCACACCTGGGGACACACCTGGGCACAGTTATAACACACCTGGGCACACCTGGGGGCAGTTATAACAAACCTGGGCACACCTGGGCACAGTTATAACAAACCTGGGCACACCTGGGGGCAGTTATAACACAATGGGGCACACCTGGGCACTGTTATAACACACCTGGGCACACCTAGGGGCACCTGGGGGCACCTGAGCCTCATTTGATCATTACCTGAGCCTCACCTGGGCACACCTGTGACTCACCTGAGCCCCTCAGACCCCAGTTTTGGGGAGCTCCAGGTGTGTAATCCAGGTGCGGCTGATCTTTCTCACCTGACTGGGGGGGATTTTGGGGGTGGCGGGTGTGGCCGGGCCGCGCCTCACCTGGCCCCGCCCCTCACCTGCGCACACCTGTGCAGTTCCCGTCGGTGTCGCTGGCCTACGAGCGCGCCGAGAGCGACATCATGCACCTGCGGCCGCGCAACCCCCGGCGCGACCGATTGGTCAACGAGCCCCTGGCGGCCTACTCCTATTTCCAGATAGGTGAGGCACCTGTGTGCTCACCTGTGCGCTCACCTGAGCTATCCCACACCTGTGCGCTCACCTGAGCTATCCCACACCTGTGCGCTCACCTGAGCTATCCAACACCTGAGTTCCTTACCTGTGCGCTCACCTGTGCACTCACCTGTGCGCTCACCTGAGCTATCCCACACCTGTGCGCTCACCTGAGCTATCCAACACCTGTGCGCGCACGTGTGCTATCCCACACCTGAGCTCCTCACCTTTGCGCTCACCTGTGCGCTCACCTGTGCTATCCCACACCTGTGCTCCTCACCCGTGTGCTCACCTGTGCTATCCCACACCTGTGTGCGCAGCTGTGCTATCCCACACCTGTGCTATCCCACACCTGTGCGCTCACCTGTGCGCTCACTTGAGCACCTCACCTGTCCCTGCTCACCTGTGCACTCACCTGTGCTATCCCTCCCCTGTCGCTCACCTGTGCCAGGTGCAATCCCTCCCCTGTCCCAGGTGCGATCCCTCACCTGTCGCTCACCTGCGCCAGGTGCGATCCCTCCCCTGTCCCCGCTCACCTGTGCCAGGTGCGATCCCTCCCCTGTCCCAGGTGTGATCCCTCACCTGTCCCCACTCACCTGTGCCAGGTGCGATCCCTCCCCTGTTGCTCACCTGTGCCAGGTGCGATCCCTCCCCTGTGCCAGGTGCGATCCCTCACCTGTCCCTGCTCACCTGCGCCAGGTGCGATCCAGTCCTTCGCGGGTTTCACCGATTACTTCGTGGCCATGGCGCAGGAGGGCTGGTGGCCGCTGCTGGTCCTGGGGCTGCGGCCGCGCTGGGAGGACGCGCACGACCAGGAGCTGCAGGACAGCTACGGCCAGCAGTGGGTGCGTGGCGCCGCACCTGCGCGCACCTGGGCGCACCTGGGCACACCTGGGGGGAAGGAAATGGGGGGGAACGGCGAGAACTGGGGGGAAATCGGTGAAAATTGGGGGGAAATTGGTGAAAATTGCAGAATTTGGGCACACCTGGGGGCACCTGGGCACACCTGGGGGGAAGGAAATGGGGGGGAACGGCGAGAACTGGGGCGAAATCGGCGAAAACTGGGGGGAAATCGGCGAAAATTGGGGGGAAATTGGTGAAAATTGGGGGGAAATCGGTGAAAATTGCAGAATTTGGGCACACCTGGGGGAAAGGAAATGGGGGGGAACGGCGAGAACTGGGGGGAAATCGGTGAAAATTGGGGGGAAATTGGTGAAAATTGCAGAATTTGGGCGCACCTGGGCACACCTGGCACACCTGGGGAGGGGAAATGGGGGAAAAGATGAAAATTGGGGGGAAATGGGTGAAAATGGGAGAATTTGGGCACACCTGGGCACACCTGGCACACCTGGGGGCGGGGAAATGGGGGAAAATAGCAAGAATTGAGAGGAAAATTGGGGGGAGATTGGTGAAAAGGGGAGAATTTGGGCGCACCTGGGCGCACCTGGGCTCACCTGTCGGCGCCGTGCCCCCGCAGACGTTCGGGCAGCGCAGGTACCAGCAGTACACCTGCTACACCGTGTTCTTCATCAGCATCGAGGTGTGCCAGATCGCCGACGTGCTGATCCGCAAGACGCGCCGGCTCTCCCTGCTGCAGCAGGGGCTCTTCCGGTACACCTGGGCGCACCTGGGCACACCTGGGCACACCTGGGGGCACCTGGGGGCGGGGAAATGGGGGAACACGGCGAAAACTGGGGGGAAATTGGCGAAAAATTGGGGGAAATCGGTGAAAACTGGAGAATTTGGGCACACCTGGGCTCACCTGGGCACACCTGGGGGCAGGTGTGAGACTGGACAGGATGGGGACGCAGGTGACACAGGCTGGACAGGTGTTACAGGTGTTGTCACAGGTAACAGGTGACACAGGTGACGTCACAGACAGGTGACACAGGTGACACAGGTGGTGACACAGGTGGTGACACAGACAGGTGATACAGGTGACAGCACAGGTGACATCACAGACAGGTGATACAGGTGACACAGGTGACAGCACAGGTGACATCACAGGTGACACAGGTGGTGACACAGGTGTGTCCCGCAGGAACCGCACGCTGCTGGTGGCCATCGTGTTCCAGGTGTGCATCGGCTGCTTCCTCTGCTACTGCCCGGGCATGCCCAACGTCTTCAACTTCATGCCCATCAGGTGAGCCCCGGGCACACCTGGGCACACCTGGGCTCCTCAAACACACCCGGGCACACCTGGGCACCGCCCCGGGCACACCTGGGCACACCTGGGCACCGCCCCGGGCACACCTGGGCTCCTCAAACACACCCGGGCACACCTGGGCACCGCCCCGGGCACACCTGGGCACCTCAAACACACCCGGGCACACCTGGGCACCGCCCCGGGCACACCTGGGCTCCTCAAACACACCTGGGCACCGCCCCAAGTGCACCTGGGCATGCCTGGGCGCACCTGGGCACGCGTGCCTCACCTGCCCAGGTGTGCCCCCCCAGGTTCCAGTGGTGGTTGGTGCCGATGCCCTTCGGGCTCCTCATCCTCGTCTACGACGAGATCCGGAAACTCGGCGTGAGGAGACACCCGGGCAGTGAGTGACACACCTGGGCACACCTGGGGACACCTGGGGGCACCTGGGGACACACCTGGGCACAGCTGGGGGCAGCTGGGGACACCTGGGCACACCTGGGGGCAGCTGGGCACACCTGGGGGCACCTGGGCACAGCTGAGGACACACCTGGGGGCAGCTGGGCACAGCTGAGGACACACCTGGGCACACCTGGGGGCACCTGGGCACACCTGGGGGCAGCTGGGGACACCTGGGCACACCTGGGGGCTGCTGGGGGCAGCTGGGGACACACCTGGGCACACCTGGGGGCACTTGGGACACGCCCAGCACACCTGGGGGCGGCCCCACCTCACCTGTCCTGGTTCTCTTCCCCCCCCAGGTTGGTGGGATCGGGAGCTTTACTACTGAGAGGAACACCTGGGCACACCTGGGCACACCTGGGCACACCTGGGACCCTCCCTGAACACCTGGGCACACCTTGGGCACCTGGAGCTCACCTGGGACCCACCTTGGACCCTCCCCGAACACCTTGGACTCACCTGGAGCTCACCTGGGACCCACCCTGGGACTCACCTGGGCACACCAGGGACCACCCCCAAACACCTGGAACTCACCTGGGACACACCTGGGACCCACCTGGGCACAACTGGGCACACCTGGGACTCACCTGGAACTCACCTGGGACCCTCCCTGGACACCTGGGCACACCTGGGCACACCTGGGGACCCACCTGAAGCTCACCTGGGACCCTCCCTGGGCCACATCTGGGACCCACCTGGGCACACCTGGGACCCACCTGGAACTCACCTGGGACCCTCCCTGAACATCTGGGCACACCTGGGCACACCTGGGACCCTCCCTGGGACCCACCTGGAGCTCACCTGGGACCCTCCCTGAACACCTGGGCACACCTGGGCACACCTGGGACCCACCTGGGCACACCTGGGCCCCTCCCCCCACGCCTGGACTCGATCCCCTCCCCCCCCCCAATAAAGGCACAGGTGACTCGGCCAGGTGTGTCCAGGTGTGTTTATTGCTCGGGGAAAGAGCGCAAAAAAAACCCAAAAAACAAACAAACAAAACCAAAAAATCCCCCCAAAATCCCAAATATCCCACAAAAAATCCCCCCCAAAAAATCCCCAACCAAAAACAACCCCCCAAAAAACCCCAAAAATCCCAAAAATCCCAAAAAAATCCCCCCAAAAACTGAAAAAAAAAAAAAAAAAAAAAAAAAAAAAAACCAAAAAAAAACCCCCCAAACACCAAAAAATCCCCCAAAAAACCCCCAAAATATTCCAAAACCACCCAAAAATCCTGCCAAAAATCCGAAAAAAAAATTCCAAAAAAAACCCCCCAAAACCCCCAAAAAATCCCCAAAACCCCCCAAAAAAACCCCAAAAGAGCCCAAAAATCCCAAAAAATCCCCCCAAAAAATGAAAAAAAAGCCCAAAAAAAACCCCAAACACCAAAAAATCCCCCAAAAAACCCCCAAAATATTCCAAAACCACCCAAAAATCCGAAAAAAATTCCAAAAAACCCCCCAAAACCCCCAAAAAATCCCCAAAACCCCCCCAAAAAACCCCAAAAGAGCCCAAAAATCCCAAAAATCCCCCCCAAAAACCGAACAAAAACCCCAAAAAAACCCCACCAAAAAATCCCCTCAAAAATCCCCAAAATATTCCAAAACTGCCCAAAAATCCGAAAAAAATTCCAAAAAGCCCTCAAAAAAACCACCCAAACCTCAAAAAAATCCCAAACCCCCCAAAAATCCCCCAAAATAAAAAACCCAAAAATAAAAAAAATCCCCCAAATATTCAATGAACTCAGAAAAATCCCAAAAATCCCGCCAAAAGCCCCAAAATAATCCCAAAAAAATCCCCCAAAAAACTGGGAAAAAAAACCCAAAAAAAGCAAAACCCTCAAAATACCCCCCCAAACCCCCAAAAACCCCAAATATCCCCCCAAAAAATCCCCAAAATAATCCAAAAAGTCCCGGAAACTCCAAAAAATCCCCCAAAAATCTTAAAAAAATTAAAAAAAAAACAAACCGAAAAACCAGAAAAAAACCCCCGAAATATCTCCCCAAAAAATCCTTTAAAAAATAAATAAAACCCCACAACCCCCACAAAATTCACAAAAACCCGTCAAAAAAGCAAAATAAAACAAATTCCCTGAAAACACACAAAAAAACCCCAAAAAATCCCCCAAAACCGCACAAATTCCCCCCAAAAACCCTGAAAATACCCCCAAAAATCCACATAAAGCATAAAAAACCCCCAAAAACCCCCAAAATCCCCCCACAAAAACCCCAGAAATAAGAAAAATCAAACCCCCCCCAAAATACCCCAAAAATTAAAGTAAAAAAACTCTCAAAACCCCCACAAAACCCCCCAAAATCACAAAATGTAAACAAAAACACCCCAAAATCCAAAAAAAACCCCAAAAAAATCTCACAAAAAACCCCAAAAATCCCAGGAAAGCCCCCAAAAAAACAACGATCCCCAAAAAATCCCAAAAAATCCCAAAACCCCCCAAAAATCCCCGAAAAATTACAAAAAACCCCAAAATCCCAAAAAATCCCAAAAAATCCCAAAAACCCCCAACATCCCCCCCAAAATCCCAAAAAAGCTCTAAAAAACCCCCCAAAATCCCAAAATGCCTCAAAAATACGAAAAAAACCCGAAATTCCCACCAAAAATAAAAAAAAATCCCAAAAAAATCCTAAAAAATAAAATAAAATCCCAAACAGCCCCAAAAATCCTCGCTCCCCAAAAAAAACCAAAAATTCCCAAAAATCCTCTAAAAATCCCCAAAACATCCCGAAAATCCCCAAAACATCCCGAAAATCCCCAAAAAATCCCGAAAATCCCCAAAAAAATCCCGAAAATCCCCAAAAAATCCCCCCAAAACCCGGGCGCCTCTTCCCGTCACGTGACGCCCCGGGACCACGCCCCATTCATAGTTATTCACGTAAGAGGGCGTGGCTTAGCGGAGGGGCGTGGTTTCTCGACATAATTAACTCGGTGGGCGTGGCTTACCCTCGATGATTACGTCACCGTGTCGGCCTGTGGGCGTGGCTCCGCCGTCGGGGGTGACGTAAGGGAAGGGGCGTGGTTTCCGGGGCAGGGGGCGTGGCCAGCGCGGCAGCAATGGCGGCGCTGCGCGTGCTCGTGGGGGTCAAGCGCGTCATTGACTTCGCCGTCAAGGTAAGGGCACACCCGGGCACACCTGGGCACCCCCGGGCACACCTGGGCACCCCCAAACCCCTCCCCCCGCGCGACCCCCCCAAAAAGCCCCAAAATCCCGAATTTGGGGGGGGTTGGGGGGTGGGGGAGGGGGGGAGGTGGCGCCTGAGCACACCTGGGCACACCTGGGCACCCCCGGGCACACCTGAGCACACCTGGGCACCCCCGGGCACACCTGGGCACAGCTGGGCACAGCTGGGCACACCTGGGCACAGCTGGGCACCCCCGGGCACCCCCGGGCACAGCTGGGCACAGCTGCCAGCCCCTAAAATCCCCTAAAATTCCCAAAACCCCCTAAAAAACCCCAAAAAAATCCCAAATTCCCCAAAGGCCTGCAGGGGTTTTTGGGCTGGAGGGGAGAGGACTCACCTGTGCCCACCTGTGCCCACCTGCGCCCACCTGACAACCCCCAAAACCCCCCCAAAATCCCCCCTAAACCCCCCAAAAAACCCAAAATCCCCCAAACCCTGTGGGTATTTTTGGCTGGGGGTGGAGAGAACTCACCTGTGCCCACCTGTGCCCACCTGCGCCTGCCTGCCAACCCCCAAAACCCCCCCAAAATCCCTTAAAACCCCCCAAAATCCCCCCAGAAATCCCCAAAACCCCCAAATCCTGAGATAATTTTCAGTATAGGGGGGAGGGGGCACACCTTTACCCACCTGTACCCACCTGCGCCTGCCTGTGCCCACCTGCACCCACCTGTACCCACCTTTACCCACCTGTCCCCACCTGTGCCCACCTGTACCCACCTGCCCCCACCTGTACCCACCTGCACCCACCTGCACCCACCTGCACCCACCTGTACCCACCTGTGCCCACCTGTCCCCACCTGTGCCCATCTGTACCCACCTGCCCCCACCTGTACCCACCTGCACCCACCTGCACCCACCTGTACCCACCTGTGCCCACCTGTACCCACCTGTGCCCACCTGTACCCACCTGCACCCACCTGTACCCACCTGTGCCCACCTGTACCCACCTGTACCCACCTGTACCCACCTGTACCCACCTGCACCCACCTGCACCCACCTGTGCCCACCTGTACCCACCTGCACCCACCTGTACCCACCTGCACCCACCTGTACCCACCTGTGCCCACCTGTACCCACCTGCCCCCACCTGTGCCCACCTGTGCCCACCTGTGCCCGCCTGCCATCCCCCTAACCCCCAAAATCCCCAACTCCCCTGGGCCCCCCGGCCCCTGCCCTGGCGCGGGGCTGAGCTGAGCCAGGTGTGCCCGGCAGGTGCGCGTGGCGCCGGGCGGGGCGGGCGTGCAGACGCAGGGCGTGAAGCACTCGCTGAACCCCTTCTGCGAGATCGCGCTCGAGGAGGCCGTGCGCCTGCGCGAGGCCGGCGCCGCCGCCGAGGTGGTGGCGGCCACGCTGGGCACGCGCGCCAGCCAGGTGAGGGGCACGGGGGGGGACAGGTGAGGAGGGGACAGGTGAGGGTGGGGACAGGTGAGGGAGGGGGGCATGGGTGATGGGCACAGGGGAGGGAGGGGCACGGGTGATGGGCACAGGTGAGGGTACAGGTGAGGGGGGCACAGGTGAGGGGGGGACAGGTGAGAGGCACAGGTGATGGGCACAGGTGAGGGGGCACAGGGGAGGGGCACAGGTGGGGGGGACAGGTGAGGGTGGGGACAGGTGAGGGAGGGGCACAGGTGATGGGCACAGGTGAGGGGCACAGGTGAGGGAGGGGGGCACAGGTGAGGGGGCACAGGTGAGGGAGGGGCACAGGTGATGGGCACAGGTGGGGGGACAGGTGAGGGAGGGGACACGTGAGGGTGGGGCACAGGTGAGGGCACAGGTGAGGGAGGGGCACAGGTGATGGGCACAGGTGATGGGCACAGGTGAGGGTACAGGTGAGGGGGGCACAGGTGAGGGAGGGGGGCACAGGTGAGGGAGGGGACAGGTGAGGGAGGGGCACAGGTGATGGGCACAGGTGAGGGTACAGGTGGGGGGGACAGGTGAGGGAGGGGGGCACAGGTCGGGCGGGACAGGTGAGGGGGGGCACAGGTGGGGGGGGACAGGTGAGAGGCACAGGTGAGGGGCGGACAGGTGAGGGAGGGACAGGTGAGGGTGGGACAGGTGAGTGGGGCACACCTGGGGCAACTGGAGGCTGGGAAATGGGGAAAAATTGGGGGGAAATTGGGGGGAAACGGGGAATTTGGGCACACCTGGGGGCACCTGGGCACACCTTGGGGGGAAATGGGGGAAAAGTGGGGGGAATTTGGGGGAAATTGAGAATTTGGGCACACCTGGGCACACCTGGGCACTCCTGGAGTGGCTTTGGGCTGGTTTAGGATTTTTGAGGGTGGTTTTGGGGGCATTTTCTGGGCATTTTTTGGGGTAATTTTGGGTGTTTTGGGGGCTTTTTTTTTTTTTGGGGGGGGGGGCATCTTTTGAGGAAATTTTGGGTGGTTTTGGGCCATTTTGGGACTTTTTTGGTATTTTTGGAGCATTTTTTTGGGTAATTTTGGAGAATTGTTTTGTAATATCAGGGCACTTTTGGGGGCATTTTTTGGTGTTTTTTGGGCATTTTTTGGGTATTTTTGTGGCAGGTTTTTAAATTTCTTTGCATCTTTTTGGGACTTTTTTTGTATTTTTGGGGCATTTTTTGGGCATTTTTGGATTTTTTTGTTACTTTGGCCATTTTTGGGTCATTTCTTTACATTTTTTGGCCGTTTTGGGGCCGTTTTTGGGGTGATTTCTTGCTCTTTCAGGCTATTTCATTAACCCCTTCCTCCCCACAGGAGACCCTGATTTTTGGGTTGTTTTTGGCTGTTTTTGGCTGGTTTTGGGCCGTTTTTTGGCTGTTTTCGGGGCGATTCCCCACTCTTTCGGGGTATTTCATTAACCCCTTCCTCCCCACAGGAGACCCTGATTTTTGGGCCGTTTTTGGGCCGTTTTCGGGGCGATTCCCCGCTCTTTCGGGGTATTTCATTAACCCCTTCCTCCCCACAGGAGACCCTCCGGACCGCCCTGGCCATGGGCGCTGACCGGGCGGTGCTGGCCGAGCTGGGGGAGGGGGTGGCCGCGGGGCCCTGCGAGGTGGCCTCGGTGCTGGCCGCGCTGGCCCGGCGGCTGCAGCCGCACCTGGTGCTGCTGGGCAAGCAGGTGAGGCGGGGGGCACCTGGGGGGAGCCTGTGGATCCCTGTGGATCCCCTATGGATCCCTGTGGATCTTCTATTGATCCCCTATGGATCCCTATGGATCCCCTATTGATCCCTATGGATCTTCTATTGATTCCTTATTGATCCCTATGGACCCTCTATAGATTCCTTATTGACCCCTATGGATCCCTATTGATCCCCTATGGATCCCCTATTGATCCCTATGGATCTTCTATTGATTCCTTATTGATCCCTATGGATCCACATGGATCCCCTATAGAATCCCGTCAATTCCCTACTGATTCCTGTTGATCCTCTTTTGGTCCCTATGGATTCCCCATTGGAAATCTGTTGATCCCTATGGATCCCCTACAGATCCCTATGGATCCCCTATGGATCCCCTATTGATCCTTTATAGATCTCCTGTAGATCCCCCAGAGATCCCATTGGACCCCTATAGATCTTCTATTGATCCCCTATAGATCCCCTCAGACCCCCCGGAACCCCCATAGATCCCCTATCATCGATCCCCTATTGATCCCCTATCATCGATCCCCTATCATTGATCCCCTATTGATCCCCTATCATCGATCCCCTATCATCGATCCCCTATCGATCCCCTATCATCGATCCCCTATCATCGATCCCCTATCATCGATCCCCTATCGATCCCCTATCGATCCCCTATCATCGATCCCCTATCGATCCCCTATCATTGATCCCCTATCATCGATCCCCTATCGATCCCCTATCATCGATCCCCTATCATCGATCCCCTATCATCGATCCCCTATCGATCCCCTATTGATCCCCTGTCATCGATCCGCTATCGATCCGCTGTCCCCAGGCCATCGATGACGATTGCAACCAGACCGGGCAGCTCCTGGCCGCCATGTTGGACTGGCCGCAGGTAGGCCGCGCGCGGGCGCCACGGGAAACATCCCCCGAGGGGGTGGGGTGAAGGGCGGATGTATCCCAGAATCCCCTGGGGCGGATGTATCCCAGAATCCCCTGGGGGGGATGTATCCCAGAATCCCCCGGGGTAAATGGGGGGATGTATCCCAGAATCCCCTGGGGGGGATGTATCCCAGAATCCCCTGGGGGGGATGTATCCCAGAATCCCCCGGGGTAAATGGGGGGATGTATCCCAGAATCCCCCGGGGTAAATGGGGGGATGTATCCCAGAATCCCCCAGCAAATGGGATATATTCACCCCAAATCGTGGGGGATTGTGGGATCTATCCCCGCCATGGGCTGTGGAAATGGGGGCGGTCCCGGTCCGTACCGGTGCTGTCCCGGTGCTGTCCCGGTCCGTACCGGTGCTGTCCCTGCCCGTACGGGTGCTGTCCCGGTGCTGTCCCTGCCTGTACGGGTGCTGTCCCGGTGCGGTCCCGGTCCGTACCGGTGCTGTCCCTGCCCGTACAGGTGCTGTCCCGGTGCTGTCCCTGCCTGTACGGGTGCTGTCCCGGTGCGGTCCCGGTCCGTACCGGTGCTGTCCCTGCCCGTACAGGTGCTGTCCCGGTCCATATGGGTGCTGTCCCGGTCCGTACGGGTGCTGTCCCGGTGCTGTCCCGATCCGTACGGGTGCTGTCCCGGTGCGGTCCCTGCCCGTACCGGTGCTGTCCCTGCCCGTACCGGTGCTGTCCCGGTGCGGTCCCGGTCCGTACGGGTGCGGTCCCTGCCCGTACCGGTGCTGTCCCGGTCCGTACGGGTGCTGTCCCGGTGCTGTCCCGGTCCGTACGGGTGCTGTCCCAGTGCTGTCCCGGTCCGTACGGGTGCTGTCCCGGTGCTGTCCCGGTCTGTACCGGTGCGGTCCCGGTCCGTACCGGGGCGGTCCCGGTCCGTACCGGGGCGGTCCCGGTCCGTACGGGCGCGGTCCCAGCCCCCGCTGCTCCCCACAGGGCACGTTCGCCTCGCGGGTGGAGCTGGAGGCCGGGGCCGTGCGCGTCCAGCGCGAGGTGGACGGCGGCCTGGAGACGCTGCGGCTGCGGCTGCCGGCCGTGCTGACCGCGGACCTGCGGCTCAACGAGCCCCGCTACGCCACGCTGCCCAACATCATGGTGCGTGGGGCGCCCCCGGAATCCCGGGGGACCCCGGGATTCCCGGGCCGTTCCCCGAAATCCCCGAAATTCCCCAAAATCCACGCGGTTTCCCGTAGGGGCTGGTGGGGGTAGACCTGCTGTCCCCACCCCTGGGGTTACGGGGAATGGGATCTTCCCAAAATTCCTGGGGTTTCCCCACATTCCTTGGGTGTTCCCCAAATCCAGGGTGTTCCCGGAATCCCCAAAATCCCGTGAAATTCCCCAGAATTTCCAAAATTCCCCAAAATCCGGGTGTTCCCCTATAGAGGCCGATGGGGGTAGACCTGTTGTCCCGACCCCTGGGAATGGGATCCTCCCAAAATTCCTGGGCTTTCCCCACATTCCTTGGGTGTTCCCCAAATCCAGGGTGTTCCCGGAATCCCCAAAATCCCATGAAATTCCCCAGAATTTCTGAAATTCCCCAAAATTTCCAAAATTCCCCAAAATCCGGGTGTTCCCCTATAGAGGCCGATGGGGGTAGACCTGTTGTCCTGACCCCTGGGAATGGGATCCTCCCAAAATTCCTGGGTAATCCCAAAATTCCTGGGTTCCCCCAAATCCTTGGGTGTTCCCCACGTTCCTGGGGCTCCCCCAAATCTTCAAGATCCCCAAAATCCCAGGAAATTCCCCAAAATTTCCGAACTTCCCCGAAACCCAGGCTGTTTCCCATAGGGTCCAATGGGGGTAGACCTGTTGTCCCGACCCCTGGGAATGGGATCCTCCCAACATTTCTGGGATCCCCAAAATTCCCAGGGGATTCCCAAAAAAATCCCCCCCAAAAATCAAACAAAAATCCCTAAAAAAAGTTTAAAAAAATCGCCAAAATAATGAAAAAAAAAATCCTGAAAAAATTCCTGGAAAAGTCCTAAAAAAATTCAGAAAAAATCCCCCAAAAAAATCCCAAAAAACCCCAAAGAAATTCCTATAAAAATCTTTAAAAAACAAACAAGAAAACCTCCTAAGAAATCCTTCAAAAATCCTAAAATATCTCAGAAAATCCCCAAAAAATCCAAGATAATAAAAAAAAAAAAAATCCCAAAAGAATTTAAAAAAATCCCCAAACATCCCAAAAAAAATCCCCAAAAAATCCTAATAAAATCCTAAAAAATTACTCGAAAAACTGGGAAAAAATCCTAAAAAAAAATCCCCAAAAAAATCCATTAAAGATCCTAAAAAAATCCCAAAAAATCTTAAAAAAATCCATTAAAAATCCCAAAAATATCCTAAAAAAATCCCCCCAAAAATTAAAAAAAAAAATCCTGGAAAAATCTTTTAAAAATCCCAAAAAATCCTTAAAAAATCCTTAAAAAATCCCCAAAAAATCCTTAAAAAAAATCCCAAAAAATCCTAAAAATATCCTAATAAAATCCCAAAAAATTCCCCAAAAATCCTTTAAAAATCCCTAAAAAAATCCTAAAAAAATCCCAAAAAATCCCCAAAAAATCCCCCAAGAAATCCCAAAAAAATCCTAAAAAAATCCCCAAAAAATCCTTAAAAAAAATCCCAAAAAATCCCCAAAAAATCCTAAAAATATCCTAATAAAATCCCAAAAAATTCCCCAAAAATCCTTTAAAAATCCCTAAAAAATCCTAAAAAAATCCCAAAAAAATCCTAAAAAAATCCCCAAAAAATCCTAATAAAATCCCAAAAAATTGCCCAAAAATCCTTTAAAAATCCCTAAAAAATCCTAAAAAAAATCCCAAAAAATCCTAAAAAAATCCCAAAAAATCCCAAAAAATCCTAATAAAATCCCCAAAAAATCCTAAAGGAATCCCAAAAAATCCCCCAGGAAATCCCCAGAAATCCTCAAGGAATCCCAAAAATCCTACAAATGCCCTTGAAGGCCCCGCAGCCTCAGCCAGGCTCGCCCGCGGTTCCGCTGCATCCCCGCGGTTCCGCTGCATCCCCGCGGTTCCGCTGCATCCCCGCGGTTCCGCTGCATCCCCGCGGTTCCGCTGCATCCCCGCGGTTCCGCTGCATCCCCGCCGTTCCGCTGCATCCCCGCGGTTCCGCTGCATCCCCGCGGTTCCGCTGCATCCCCGCGGTTCCGCTGCATCCCCGCGGTTCCGCTGCATCCCCGCGGTTCCGCTGCATCCCCGCGGTTCCGCTGCATCCCCGCGGTTCCGCTGCATCCCCGCGGTTCCGCTGCATCCCCGCGGTTCCGCTGCATCCCCGCGGTTCCGCTGCATCCCCGCGGTTCCGCTGCATCCCCGCCGTTCCCTTGCAGAAGGCCAAGAAGAAGCCGCTGGAGCTGCTGCCGGCGGCCGAGCTGGGGCTGCCCGCGGGGCCCCCCCGCCTGCGGCTGCTGCGGCTGCAGGAGCCCCCGCCCCGGGCGGGCGGCGAGAAGGTGGACAGCGTCGAGAGCCTGCTGGGGAAACTGAGGCAGGCCGGCCGCATCTGACCCGCCGGCGCTCCCCGGTTCGTCCCCAGCGCCTTCCCAGTCCGGCCCCAGCGCTATCCCAGTTCGTCCCAGTGGCGCATGGAGCGTCGAGAGCCTGCTGGGGAAACTGAGGCAGGCCGGCCGCGTCTGACAGACCAGTTCGGCCCAGTTCATCCCCAGAACCATCCCAGTCCCTCCCAGTCCGTCCCCAGTGCTATCCCAATTCAGCTCAGTTTGTCCCAGTTCATCCCCGTCCGTCCCAGTTCATCCCAGTGCTGTATGGAGCATCGCGAGCCTGCCAGGGAAACTGAGGCACGCTGGCCACATCTGATGCACCAGTTCATCCCAGTGCCTTCCCAGTTCAGCCCAGTCTGTCCCAGTTCATCCCAGTGCTGTATGGGGGGGGGGGAGAGCATCGAGAACGTGCTGGGGAAACTGAGGCACTCCGGCCGCATCTGACGCACCAGTTCACGCCAGTTCAGGCCAGTTCGTCCACAGTGCCTTCCCAGTTCAGACCAGTCCATCCCAGTTTGCCCCAGTTCATCCCAGTGCTGTATGGGGGGGAGAGCGCTGAGAGCCTGCTGGGGAAACTGAGGCACCCAGTTCAGGCCAGTCCATCCCCAGTGCCCTCCCAGTCCCTCCCAGTTTGTCCCAGTCCCTCCCAGTTCATCCCAGTGCCTTCCAGTCTGGCCCAGTTCCCCCCAGTGCCTTCTCCCCACCCCAATAAAGGCGTGGCCAGTCCATGACGTCATCGCGTTTTCTGGGGGCGTGGCTTAAAGGGGCGGGGGCGGGGCCCGGCCAAATTGTACTGGTTTTTACTGGTTTTTACCTGTTTTTACTGGATTTTACTGGTTTGGGGTGTTTATTGTTGCGGGTGCGGCCCAGTATAAACCAGTTTGGCACTGGAGGGGTCCCAGTGCGTCCCAGTTTGTCCCAGTTGAGGCCCTGGCGGGTCCCAGTTTGTCCCAGTATAACCCGGCGGGTCCCAGTCCGGTCCCAGGGCATTCCGGTCTGTCCCAGTATGATCCAGCGGCTCCCAGTTCGTCCCAGTTCGTCCCAGTTCGTCCCAGTTTGTCCCAGTTCGTCCCAGTTCGTCCCAGTTCGTCCCGGCCTCCAACGCGGCGCCTCCGCGTTGCGCAGCAACGCCTCGCCCCGCCCCTCCGCGCTGTCAATCAATCGCATCGCCCAATCACAGCGCGATTCAGCGCTTCGACCGCATGGGTGGGGCTTCAACTGACAGACAGCACCCTCAACCAATGGGAAGAGCCGCTAGGCGGGCGCTGCGGCGGCGCTGACCAATCAGCGCCGCGGAAGCCCTGCAGGAGCGGAGCGGGCGACCCCGTGCGGCCCCTCAGAGCCGGGGCGGCGGCGGCGGCGAAGATGGCGGCGGCGGACGGCGACGATTCGCTTTACCCCATCGCGGTGCTCATCGACGAGCTCCGCAACGAGGACGTGCAGGTACCGCTGCCGGGGCCTCGCCGCGGTACCCCCGGGCCGTTCCGGGGCTTCGGGGCCCCTTCCGCGGCTACCGGGGCCCGGCCGGCATCGCCCGCTGGCCGCGGCCCCGCTGCTGATGGCCGCCATGAGACAGCCGCGCTGATTGGATGAGGCGGCCCGGTCCCCTCAGGCGCGGGCGAATGGACGGCGGCGTTACATATGTGGGGCGGTTGGGGGTATCGGAGAAAGGCGCGCTCTGATTGGCTGGAGGGGCGGTGTGTGTTTGTTAGGCGCGTTCTGATTGGTGCGCAGCGCTCGGTGGGGGGGAAATCCGCCCCTCCCGTCGCTGCGCCCCCTAGCGGCGGGGCAGCGCGGCTCCCTCCTCGCCGCAGCCAATGGCAGCGCGAGGCCGCAGCAGCGCTGCTCTCCATTGGCTGCCGCCGGCATGGGCGGGGCTTAGAGGAGCCAATAGGAGGACCCCTCCCTACCGCGGCGGCGCTGCAGAGCCGTGAGACGCCGTTCCTGATTGGCTGCGCCGCTTTGGGGGCGGGGTTTCTTCATGAGGGGGGCAATTCCTGCCGTTTTTTCCCCGGATTTTTCCCCATTTTTCCCAAATTGTCCTGAATTTTCCCCATTTCCCCATCCCAGCTGCGCCTCAACAGCATCAAGAAGCTCTCAACCATCGCGCTGGCGCTGGGCGTGGAGCGAACCCGCAGCGAGCTCCTCCCTTTCCTCACCGGTACCTGCGGGGCCCCAAAATTGGGCGGGAAAGCCCCAAAATTTGGGGAGGGAGGGGTCTCCAAAATCCAGGTGGGGGCAGGGCATCCCTGGAAGGTCCCAAAATTCCCATGGAAACCTCAAAAATCGGCCAAAATCTCCCTGTGGGTGAGGAGTGGGCGGGGTTTGGGGAGGCGGGTGGGGCCGGGGTGATTGACAGCTGTGGGAGGGGACAGGTGAGTGACAGGTGTGTCACCTGTGCGGTCGCAGACACCATCTACGATGAGGACGAGGTGCTGCTGGCCCTGGCGGAGCAGCTGGGCACCTTCACCGCCCTCGTGGGGGGACCCGAGTTCGTGCACTGCCTGCTGGTAGGAGCCCCAAAAAACTCACCTGGGGGGGGAAAAACACACCTGGGGGGGACAAAAATACACCTGGGGCACTCCAAAATGTACCTGGGGGGGAAAAAACACACCTGGGGGGGACAGAAACTCACCTGGGGAGGACAAAATGTACCTGGGGGGGACAAAAATACACCTGGGGCACTCCAAAATGTACCTGGGGGGGACAAAATGTACCTGGGGGGTGACAGAAACTCACCTGGGGGGCACAAAATGTACCTGGGGGGGACCTGAGGACAGGAAAATACACCTGAGGAACAACTGAGGGGGACAAAAATACACCTGGAGCACCCCAAAATGTACCTGGGGGGGAAAAAACACACCTGGAGGGGGACAGAAACTCACCTGAGGGGGACAAAATACACCTGGGGACAGGCAAATACACTTGGGGCACCCCAAAATGTCGCTGGGGGGGACAAACACACACCTGGGGAGCCCCAAAAACTCAACTGGGGAGTTGAAAATATACCTGGGGGACACCTGGAGAGTGAAAAACACAGCTGGGGGGCCAAAAATACACCTGGAGAGCCCCAAAAACACACCTGGGGGGCTAAAGGGACACCTGAGGACACAAAAATGTACCTGGGGAACACCTGGGGAGCTGAAAATACACCTGGGGAACCCCAGAACCACACCTGGGTGGGGCTGGAACGCACCTGGGAGGCCTGAACCTCCATCCTCTGTCCACCCTATGCCCATCCCGTGTCCACCTGTCCACCCTGTGTCCATCTGACCACCCAATGTCCACCTGTCCATGCTGTGTTCCTCTCTCTGTCCAACCACCCTGTGTCCACCTGCCCGTCCCGTGTTCCTCTGTCCATCCCGTGTCCATCCCATGTCCATCTGTCCATCCCGTGTCCACCTGACCACCCTGTGTCCATCTGTCCGTTCTCTGTCTATCTGACCGTCCTGTGTTCATCTGTCCATACTACGTTCCTCTGTCCATCCCGTGTCCATCTGCCCATCCTACGTCCACCTGACCCCTCCGTGTCCACCTGTCCACTCAACGTCCACCTGTCGGGGTGTCCGCAGCCGCCCCTGGAGAGCCTGGCCACGGTGGAGGAGACGGTGGTGCGGGACAAGGCGGTGGAGTCGCTGCGGGCCGTGTCCCACGAGCACTCGCCGCCGGACCTCGAGGGTCACTTCGTGCCGCTGGTCAAGCGCCTGGCCGGAGGAGATTGGTTCACGTCGCGCACCTCGGCCTGCGGCCTCTTCAGTGTCTGCTACCCGCGAGTGTCCAGCCCGGTCAAGGCCGAGCTGCGCCAGTGAGTGACCGAGTGACCGCTGCGGTGGGGGGTGTGGGCGTGGGGTCACTGAGGTGACCATAGAGTCACTGAGGTGGGTGTGGGGTCACCGAGGTGACCACAGGGTCACCAGTCCATCCTTGGGGACACTGAGGTGACCCTGGGGTCATTGAGGTGACCACGGGGTCACCAATCCATCCTTGGGGTCATTGAGGTGACCACGGGGTCACCAATCCATCCTTGGGGTCATTGAGGTAACCATAGAGTCACTGAGGTAACCATAGAGTCACTGAGGTGGGTGTGGGGTCACCGAGGTGACCACAGGGTTACCAGTCCATCCTTGGGGACACTGAGGTGACCACAGGGTCATTGAGGTGACCATAGAGTCACTGAGATGGGTGTGAGGTCACCGAGGTGACCACAGGGTCACCAATCCATCCTTGGGGACACTGAGGTGACCTTGGGGTCATTGAGGTGACCACGGGGTCACCAATCCATCCTTGGGGTCATTGAGGTGACCACGGGGTCACCAATCCATCCTTGGGGACACTGAGGTGACCTTGGGGTCATTGAGGTGACCACGGGGTCACCAATCCATCCTTGGGGTCACTGAGGTGACCACGGGGTCATTGAGGTAACCATAGAGTCACTGAGGTGGGTGTGGGGTCACCGAGGTGACCACAGGGTCACCAGTCCATCCTTGGGGACACTGAGGTGACCCTGGGGTCATTGAGGTGACCACGGGGTCATTGAGGTGACCATAGAGTCACTGAGGTGGGTGTGGGGTCACCGAGGTGACCACAGGGTCACCAATCCATCCTAGGGGACACTGAGGTGACCATGGGGTCATTGAGGTGACCACGGGGTCACCAATCCATCCTTGGGGACACTGAGGTGACCCTGGGGTCATTGAGGTGACCACGGGGTCATTGAGGTAACCATAGAGTCACTGAGGTGGGTGTGGGGTCATTGAGGTGACCACAAGGTCAGTGAGGTGACCATGGGGTCACCAACCCATCCCAGGTGTACTCAGGTGCCCCCCAGGTGTGCCCAGGTGGGCGTGGGCAGTGCCCAGGTGACCCAGGTGTGCCCGCAGGTACTTCCGGAACCTGTGCTCGGACGACACGCCCATGGTGCGGCGCGCGGCCGCCTCCAAGCTGGGCGAGTTCGCCAAGGTGCTGGAGCTGGAGCACGTCAAGAGCGAGATCATCCCCATGTTCTCCAACCTGGCCTCCGACGAGCAGGTACGACGCACCTGGCGCACCTGGCGGGCAGCTGGGGGGGCCTGGGCACACCTGGGGGGCACCTGCGGGGAGCCCGGGGTTACCTGGGCACACCTGTGCACGTTTGGGGGTCAGCTGGACATTCCTGTGGGTTACCTGGGGGCACACCTGGGGGGGCTGGGCACACCTGGGGGGCACCTGGACATTCCCGTGAGTTACCTGTGCACACCTGGGGGGAGCTTGGCGTTACCTGGGCACACCTGTGCACATGTGGGGGTTATCTGGACATTCCTGTGAGTTCCCTGTGCACACCTGGGGGGGCACCGGGGGGGCCTGGGCACACCTGGGGTTACCTGGACATACCTGGGGTTTGCTTGGATGTAATTGGGAGTTTATCTAGCCATACCTGGGGTTATCTGGGGCTCACCTGTGCATACCTGAGGCTCATTTTTGCACACCTGTGCACACCTGTGAGCTGGACTCGGCGCGGCTGCTGGCGGCAGAGGCGTGCACATGGGGGGTCACTGGGAATCACCTTTGGGGTTACCTGTGGCTCATCTGGGGGTGACCTGTGCTCACCTGTGCTCACCTGTGCTCACCTGTGCAGGACTCGGTGCGGCTGCTGGCGGTGGAGGCGTGCGTGAGCATCGCGCAGCTGCTGCCGCAGGAGGAGCTCGAGGGGCTGGTGATGCCCACGCTGCGCCAGGCGGCCGAGGACAAGTCCTGGCGCGTGCGCTACATGGTGGCCGACAAGTTCACCGAGGTGGGCGGCGCACCTGGGCGCACCTGGGCGCACCTGGGGGCACCTGGGCGTGGGTTTCAGAGAGGTTTGGGATGAGTTTTGGGGCTTTGGGGGAAGTTTGGAAGCCTGGGAGATGTTTGGGGATGCACCTGGGCGCACCTGGGGGTACCTGGGAGCACACCTGGGCACACCTGGACGCACCTGGGCCGTGTCCCCGCAGCTGCAGCGCGCCGTGGGCCCTGAGATCACCAAGACCGACCTGGTGGGCGCCTTCCAGAGCCTCATGAAGGACTGCGAGGCCGAGGTCCGGGCGGCCGCCTCGCACAAGGTCAAAGGTCAGCGGCCACCCCCGACCCGTCCCCAGGGTCCCCAACCCAACCTTGGTGTCTCCAACCCAACCTTGGTGTCCCCAACCCAACTTGGATGTTCTTCAACCCAACCTTGGTGTTCTCAACCCAACCTTGGTGTCCCCAGCCCAAATTTGGCGTCCCCAACCCAGCCTTGATGTCCCCAACCCAGCCTTGATGTCCCCAGCACAACTTTGATGTTTTTCAACCCAAATTTTGTGTCCCCAACCCGACCTCGGTGTCTCCCTGGTGTCCCCAGAGTTCTGCGAGAACCTGTCCCCAGACTGCCGTGAGGCCGTCATCATGGGCCAGATCCTGCCCTGCATCAAGGTGAGCACCTGGCGACACCTGGGCACACCTGGCACACACCTGGGGGCACCTAGGACACACCTGGGCACACCTGGGGGCACCTGGGCACACCTGGGGGCACCTGGGGCACAGCTGGGATCTGCCAGGGGGCACCTGGGCACACCTGGGCACACCTGGGACACACCTGGGACACACCTGGGGGCACCTAGGACACACCTGGACACATCTGGGGGCACCTGGGGCACAGCTGGGATCTGCCTGGGCACACCTGGGGGCACCTAGGACACACCTGGGCACATCTGGGATCTACCCAGGGACACCTGGGCACACCTGGGGGCACATGAGATATGCCTGGGCACACCTTGGGGTGGTGGGACCCACCTGGGCACACCTTGTGGGCACGCCTGCTGTGGCGTGACACTCCGGGGACACCTGTGGTCATCTCGCGGTGGCCTCAGAGCCACCCTCCGCCTGCCCCCCGAGGCCAGGTGAGCTCACCTGTGCCACCTGGGCAGGAGCTGGTGTCCGACGCCAACCAGCACGTGAAGTCGGCGCTGGCCTCGGTGATCATGGGGCTGTCGCCCATCCTGGGCAAGGACAACACGGTGGAGCACCTGCTGCCCCTGTTCCTGGCACAGCTCAAGGACGAGGTGAGGCACCTGGGCACACCTGGGCACACCTGGGCACACCTGTGACACGTGGGGTTACATGGGGATATGCCTGGGCACACCTGTGACACACCTGGGCACACCTGTGACACACCTGTAACACGTGGGGTTATATGGGGATACGCCTGGGCACAGCTGCTCCCCCTGTTCCTGGCACAGCTCAAGGACGAGGTGAGGCACCTGGGCACACCTGGGCACACCTGGGCACACCTGTGACACACCTGTAACATGTGGGGTTATATGGGGGTACACCTGGGCACACCTGGGGAGCCAACATCCACTGGCGCCCCATCCCAGTGAGCCCTCCCAGTCCCTCCCAGTAAATCCCAGTTCATCCCAGTCCTCCCAATGCACTCCCAGTGTTTTCGCAGCTCCCTCTGGTGGCGACATCGTGAATTGCAGCTCCCTCCCAGTCATTCCGAGTGCCCTCCCAGTCCCTCCCAGTCTCTCCCAGTTCCCTCCCAGTCCCTCCCAGTAACTCTGAGTCCATCCCAGTCCCTCCCAGTTCCCTCCCAGTCCCTCCCAGTGACCTCCCAGTAACTCCGAGTCCATCCCAGTCCCTCCCAGTTCATCCCAGTCCTCCCAATGCACTCCCAGTGTTTTTTGCAGCTCCCCCTGGTGGCGACGTCGTGAACTGCAGCTCCCTCCCAGTCCCTCCCAGTCCCTCCCAGTCATTCCCAGTTCCCTCCCAGTAACTCCCAGTCTGTCCCAGTGCCCCGAGGTGCGGCTGAACATCATCTCCAACCTGGACTGCGTGAACGAGGTGATCGGCATCCGGCAGCTCTCGCAGTCGCTGCTGCCGGCCATCGTCGAGCTGGCCGAGGACGCCAAGTGGAGAGTGCGGCTGGCCATCATCGAGTACATGCCGCTGCTGGCCGGCCAGCTGGTCAGACTGGGAGCCACTGGGAGCCACTGGGAGGGACTGGGAGGGACTGGGAGGGAGCTGGGACAGACTGGGATATACTGGGAGGGAGCTGGGACAGACTGGGATATACTGGGAGGGAGCTGGGATATACTGGGAGGGAGCTGGGACAGACTGGGAGGGAGCTGGGACAGACTGGGAGGGAGCTGGGACAGACTGGGATATACTGGGAGGCACTGGGATATACTGGGAGGCACTGGGATATACTGGGAGGGAGCTGGGACAGACTGGGATATACTGGTTTGTGCTGATCCTTACTGGTTTCTGTGGGTGTGTACTGGTTTATACTGGTGTATACTGGTTCTTACTGGTGTCTGCCCCTCCTCAGGGCGTGGAGTTCTTCGATGAGAAGCTGAACTCGCTCTGCATGGCCTGGCTGGTGGATCACGGTACTGTGAGGGACTGGGAGGGACTGTCCATACTGGTTTATACTGGTCCATACTGGTTTATATTGATCTATACAGGTTTATATTGGTCCAAACTGGTCTGTACTGATTTATACTGCTCCATGTCAGTCTGTACCGGTCCAAACTGGTTTATACTGGTTCAAACTGGTCCTTACTGGTTTATATAGATCTGTATTGGTATACACCTTTTCAAACTGGTTTATACTGGTTCATGCTGGTTTATACTGGTTTATACTCGTTCAAACTGGTTTATACCTTTTCGAGCTGGTTTATACCAATTCAAACCAGTTCAAACTGGTTTATATTGATCCTTACCGGTTTATACTGGTTCAAACGGGTTTATACTGGTCCATACTGGTTTATACTCGTCCGTACTGGTTTATACTGGTCCGTACTGGTTTATGGTGTTTCAAACTGGTCCAAACTGGTCCGTACTGGTTTATACTGGTTCAAACGGGTTTATACTGGTTTATACTGGTCTGTACTGGATTATATTGATTTATACTGGTTTATGGTGTTTCAAACTGGTCCAAACTGGTCCGTACTGGTTTCCCCCGCAGTGTACGCCATCCGCGAGGCCGCCACCAGTAACCTGCGCAAGCTGGTGGAGCGCTTCGGGCACACCTGGGCACAGGGCACCATCGTGCCCAAGGTGCTGGCCATGGCCGCCGACCCCAACTACCTGCACCGCATGACCACGCTCTTCTGCATCAACGTGGGTACCTGGGCACACCTGGGCACACCTGGGCACACCTGAGAGGGATGGAAACACACCTGGGCACACCTGAGAGGGATGGAAACACACCTGGGGGCACCTGGGAGGGCTGGAAACACACCTGGGCACACCTGAGAGGGATGGAAACACACCTGGGCACACCTGAGAGGGATGGAAACACACCTGGGCACACCTGAGAGGGATGGAAACACACCTGGGCGCACCTGAGAGGGATGGAAACACACCTGGGGGCACCTGGGAGGGATGGAAACACACCTGGGGGTACCTGGGAGTATCTGAGAGGGATAAAAACACACCTGGGGGCACCTGAGAGGGATGGAAACACACCTGGGCACACCTGAGAGGGATGGAAACACACCTGGGGGCACCTGGGAGGGATGGAAACACACCTGGGGGCACCTGGGAGTATCTGAGAGGGATGGAAACACACCTGGGTGCACCTGGGAGGGATGGAAACACACCTGGGCACACCTGAGAGGGATGGAAACACACCTGGGTGCACCTGGGAGGGCTAGAAACACACCTGGGGGCACCTGGGAGTATCTGAGAGGGATAAAAACACACCTGGGGGCACCTGGGAGGGATGGAAACACACCTGGGCACACCTGGGAGGGATGGAAACACACCTGGGCACACCTGGGAGGGATGGAAACACACCTGGGGGCACCTGGGCAGGAGCGATGGATGTCCCCAGTCCCCGTGTATGTCTCACCTGTCCCTATCACAGCTGTCCCATCTCACCTGCCTCACCTGTCCCTGTCTCTCCTGTCCATGTGTCACTTGTCTCACCTGTCCATATCTCTGTTACCTGTGTCTCACCTGTCCAGGTGCTGTCCGAGGTGTGTGGCCAGGAGGTGACCACCACGCAGATGCTGCCCACCGTGCTGCGCATGGCCGCCGACGCCGTGGCCAACGTCCGCTTCAACGTGGCCAAGTCCCTGCAGCGCATCGGGCCCATCCTGGACAGCGGGTACTGCTCCATGCTGGTCCAGACTGGTCCCGACTGGTCCATACTGGTCTGGACTGGTCTGTACTGGTCTGTGCTGGTCTGGACTCGTTTATACTGGTCCATACTGGTCTGTACTGCTCCATGCTGGTCCGGACTGGTCCCGACTGGTCCATACTGGTCCATACTGGTCCATACTGGTCTGGACGGGTCTGGACTGGTCCATACTGGTCTGGACTGGTCTGTACTGGTCTGGACTCATTTATACTGGTCCATACTGGTCTGTACTGCTCCATGCTGGTCCAGACTGGTCCCGACTGGTCTGGATTGGTTTATACTGGTCTGGACTGGTCTGTGCTGGTCTGTACTGCTCCATGCTGGTTGGGACTGGTTTATGCTGGTCTGTGCTGGTCCATACTGGTCTGGACTGGTCTGGACTGGTCTGTACTGGTCTGTGCTGGTCTGTACTGGTTTGGGCTTGGTTATACTGGTTAGGACTGGGTTATGTGGGTTTGGGTCTCACACCTGTCCATGTCTCACCTGTCTTACCTGTGCCTCACCCGTGTCTCACCTGTGTCTCACTTGTGCCTCACCTGTGTCTCAGCTGTCTCACCTGTCTCTCACCTGTGTCTCACCCGTGTCTCACCTGTCTCACCTGTGTCTCACCTGTCCATATCTCACCTGTCTCTCACCTGTCTCACCCGTGTCTCACCCGTGTCTCACCTGTCTCACCTGTGTCTCACCTGTCTCACCTGTGTCTCACCTGTCCATATCTCACCTGTCTCTCACCTGTCTCACCCGTGTCTCACCCGTGTCTCACCTGTCTCACCTGTGTCTCACCCGTGTCTCACCCGTGTCTCACCTGCAGGACGCTGCAGACCGAGGTGAAGCCGGTGCTGGAGAAGCTGACGCAGGACCAGGACGTCGACGTCAAATACTTCGCTCAGGAGGCGCTGACAGGTGAGGGGCACACCTGGCACACCTGGGGGACACCTGGGGGGAGCTGGGGGGAGCTGGGCACACCTGGGGGGGCACCTGGTGGGATTGGGGACACCTGGGGGGAGCTGGGCACACCTGGGGGACACCTGGGGGAATTGGGGACACCTGGGGGGGAGCTGGGACACCTGGGCACACCAGGGACACACCTGGGGGGAGCTGGGCACACCTGGGGGGGTGACATGAGGGCACAGAGGACACCTGGAGAGACAGCGGGGGCCAAAGGACACCTGGGGGGGCCTCGGGTGAGGCTCAGGTGAGCTCAGCTGTGCCCAGGTGAGGCTCAGGTGAGGCTCAGCTGTGCCCAGGTGAGGCTCAGGGGAGCTCAGGTGTGCCCAGGTGAGGCTCAGGTGAGCTCAGCCGTGCCCAGGTGAGGCTCAGGTGAGGCTCAGGTGTGCCCAGGTGAGCTCAGCTGTGCCCAGGTGAGGCTCAGGTGAGCTCAGGTGTGCCCAGGTGAGGCTCAGGTGTGCCCAGGTGAGCTCAGCCGTGCCCAGGTGTGCCCAGGTGAGGCTCAGCTGTGCCCAGGTGAGGCTCAGGTGAGCTCAGCTGTGCCCAGGTGAGGCTCAGGTGTGCTCAGGTGTGCCCAGGTGAGCTCAGCCGTGCCCAGGTGAGCTCAGGTGTGCCCAGGTGAGGCTCAGGTGTGCCCAGGTGAGGCTCAGGTGAGCTCAGCCGTGCCCAGGTGAGGCTCAGGTGAGGCTCAGGTGTGCCCAGGTGAGCTCAGCCGTGCCCAGGTGAGGCTCAGCTGTGCCCAGGTGTGCCCAGGTGAGGCTCAGCTGTGCCCAGGTGTGCCCAGGTGAGGCTCAGGTGTGCCCAGGTGTGCCCAGGTAACGCCTCTCTCCCCTCCCCCGCAGTGCTGGCGCTGGCCTGACCCCCCGGGACCCCCCCGCATGTGACCGGCGCTGTGACCGCACCTCCCCCACCCCCGCCCCCGGACGGTGCCACCCCTCCCCCCCATCCCCCACCCGGCTGTTGGTTCATTAACTCATTAATTAATTAATTAATTAACGATGATTTCGCCGTTAATAAAAACCACAACGAGGCTCCGGAGTCGTTTATTTGGAAGGGGAGGGAAGGGGCGGAGACAGCGCGGGTCACGTGGTGCGAAACGCGCCCCTCCCCCACCGTTTTTTTTTTAAAAACACATGAAAAAGCACGCTGGCCCTTTAAAGAGAGGCCACGCCCCCTTAAAGAGAGACCACGCCCCTTCCGCGCGCGCGGGCGCTCGAGCCACGCCCACCCGGAGACAGCTCGGCGCATGCGCGCACCGCTCTCGCACAGACCACGCCCCCTCCGCTCCGGCCGCGCGCGGGAGGCGCGGGAAAAGAACCGGAAGCCGCCTCAGGAGCCCCGAGGGAGCCCCGGGAACCCCAGCAAACCTCCCCGGGACCCTCCGAACCGTCCGGGGCCTCCCCGGGACCGGGATCCCCCCAGGAGCCTCCGGGAGCCGCTCGGCGCCGCCGCCATGTCGGACTCCGGGCAGAGCCCCGCCCCCGGCGCGCGGCGCCGCTGCTGGAACCGCGAGAAGGAAGCGGAAGGAGGCGGCGAGAGGAGGGTGGGCGGGGCTAGGGGGTGGGTGGAGCCAGCGGGCGGGCAGAGGGCGGGGCTTGGGGTGATGGACAGCAGATGTGAGGTGGGGCAGGGGTTGGGGTTGATTGACAGGGACCGCATGGGGCGGGGGCGGGGCTTGGGGTGATTGACAGTGGCTGCATGGGTAGAGGGCGGGGCGTCAGGTTGATTGACAGTGGTTGCATGCGTAGAGGACCGGGGTTGGGGTTGATTGACAGCAGATGCAAGGGGGAGGGCGGGGCTTAGGGTTGATTGACAGTGGCTGCATGGGGTGAGGGAGGGGCTGGGGGTGATTGACAGCAGCTGAAATGGGTGGGGGTAGGGCTTGGGTTGATTGGCAGTGATTGCATGGGTAGAGGGCGGGGCTTGGGTTTGATTGACAGAGGCTGCAAGGCGCAGGGTGGAGCTCTGGGGTGATTGACAGCAGCTGCAATGGGTGGGGGCGGGGCTTGGGGTGATTGACAACAGCTGCATGGAGTGAGGGTGGGGCTTGGGATGACTGACAGCATCTGCATAATGTGAGGGCGGGGCTTGGGTGATTGACAGTGGCTGTGTGGCATGAGGGCGGGGGTTCTGGGTGATTGACAGCAGCTGCAAGGGAGAGGGCGGGCTTGGGGTTGATTGACAGCAGCTGTATGGGGAGGGCGGGGCTTGTGGTTGAGTGACAGGTGCTTGGGGTGGAGATTGTGGTGGGGCAGGGCTTGAGGATGATTGACAGCAGCAGGGTGGGGCTTATGGGGCGTGGCTTGCGCATGATGGCAGCAGACAAGGGCGTGGCCTATCACGGGGGCGTGGCAGCTGAGGGCATGAGGTGGGCGTGGCCTAGAGACCTATAGTGAACGATGAGAGGGCTGTGAGTGGGCGGGGCTATACCTGGGTGGGCGTGGCTGAATACAGGCATGGTGGGCGTGGTCTCTCTGACCCCGCCCCTCCCACAGGAGCAGGGGGAGGAGCCAGCAGGGCCCCTGCAGAAGACCCCGATCATCCTGGCCAAGCCCCCGGCCGAGCGGGTGAGCCTGGGGGGGCGTGGACAAGGGTTGAGGGGGCGTGGTCACACCCCATGACGTCATTTCCCTTTTATGGCCAGCAGCAGCTGCCTCCGGCCGCCCCCAAGGCGGGGCCAGCACAAGCCCCGCCCCCACCCGCGCCGGCCCCGCCCATCGTGCTGATGAAAGCGCGGGGGGAGGAGGGACGAGGAGGGGGCGGGGCCTCGGTGCCCGCTGGGGAGGGGCCACAGCAGGCCCCGCCCACCGAGAGGGAGGGGCCACGCCCCACCCAGCCTGTCTATCAACTGCACAGCCGCGGCCTGGCCCCGCCTGCCGCGCTGGACCGTGAGTGGGTGGGGCTTCGAGGGGCGTGGTCACAGATGGGGATGTGGGAGGGGCTTACATGGGTGGGGGTGGAGTGGGCGTGGCTAAAGGGTGGGGGATAAGGGGATTGGATGCAGAATGTGGGTGTGGTTTGGGGTGGGGTGTGGCCAGATAGTGGGCGTGGTTGTGGGTGGGTGTGGCCACTTTGGGCGGGGCTAATTGGGATTGGCTGGAGAAAGAGGTGGGGTTTGGGCAGGGGAGTGGTCAAGCTTGGGTGTGGTCATTGTGGGTGGGGTCACAATTTATGGGTGGGGCTAAAAGAGCATCGAGGGGGTTGGGCAGACAAAAGGGGCGGGGCTTGGCTTGTGGGTGTGGCCATAAGTGGGTGTGGTCACCAGGTGTGGTCATAACGTGTGGGCGGGGCTAAAGGACGAGTCAACGGCATTGGACGGACAAAACGGGCGGGGTCTTGCTGTGGGTGTGGCCATGATTAACGCATGGGGCGGAGTTCCCCGGCCTGTGGGCGTGTCCCTAAGGTGGGCGTGTCCCTGTTCGGCCCCTCCCCCAGCGGCCCAGGCCCAGGCCCGGCTGGCGGCGCCCGAGAAGATGAAAACCAGTATCAAACTGGTGGACGAGCAGATGAACTGGTGCGACAGCGCCCTGGAGGTGGGGGCGGGGCCCAGCGCGGGGGGCGGGGCTGGGGGCGGGGCCGGGAGGCTCCCAGTGACTCCCAGTGTCTCCCAGTTCCTGCTGGAGCAGACGGACGTGCTGGTGGTGGGAGCGCTGGGGCTGCAGGGAACCGGGAAATCCACGGTGATGTCGCTGCTGGCCGGGAACCAGCCCGAGGAGGATCCGCGGTACTGGGAGCACTGGGAGCACTGGGAGGGACTGGGAGAGGGTTAAAGGGGGGCTGGGGTTACTGGTTTGTACTGGGAGGGACTGGGAGAGGGTTAAAGGGGGGCTGGGGTTACTGGTTTGTACTGGGAGGGACTGGGAGGGACTGGGAGGGACTGGGAGAGGGTTAAAGGGGGTTTGGGGTTACTGGTTTGTACTGGTTTGGGGTTACTGGTTTGTACTGGTTTGGACTGGGAAGGGACTGGGGGGAGTGGAGCAGACCGGCGATGGGATACTGGGATATACTGGGATGAACTGGGATGGGTCTGGGCCATACTGGGATGGGTTTAGGGGTTAGTGGGATGGGCTACTGGTTTATACTGGCCCATACTGGTTTGTACTGGTCCATACTGGTTTATACTGGTGCATACTGCTCCATACTGGTCCGTACTGGTTTGTACTGGTCCATACTGGTCCGTACTGGTTTGTACTGGTCCATACTGGTCCGTACTGGTCCATACCGGTCCATACTGGTCCGTACTGGTCCGTACTGGTCCATACCGGTCCGTACTGGTCCGTACCGGTCCATACCGGTCCGTACTGGTTTGTACTGGTCCGTACTGGTTTGTACTGGTCCATACCGGTCCGTACTGGTCCATACTGGTTTGTACTGGTCCGTACTGGTTTGTACTGGTCCGTACCGGTCCATACTGGTTTGTACTGGTCCATACTGGTCCGTACTGGTCCATACTGGTCCGTACTGGTCCATACCGGTCCGTACTGGTCCGTACTGGTTTGTACTGGTCCGTACTGGTTTGTACTGGTCCGTACCGGTCCATACCGGTCCGTACTGGTCCATACCGGTCCGTACTGGTTTGTACTGGTCCGTACTGGTTTGTACTGGTCCGTACTGGTTTGTACTGGTCCGTACCGGTCCATACCGGTCCGTACTGGTCCATACCGGTCCGTACTGGTTTGTACTGGTCCGTACCGGTCCGTACTGGTCCGTACTGGTTTATACTGGTCCGAACTGGTCCCCAGCTCGTTCGTGTTCCGGCCGCAGCCCCCGGAGCTCCGCGAGCGCGGGGGGGCCCAGACCGGCGGCATCGACCTCTTCGTCACCCAGGAGCGCGTGCTCTTCCTGGACACCCAGGTAATTAATGCTAATTAGCGCTAATTAATATTAATTACCCCTCAGCTGTCCCCCCTCAGCCAGGATCTGGCATTAATTGCTGATAATTAGCGCTAATAATGGTGTAAACGCTGATTATTAGCTCAAGTGTTGCCCAAAATCAGCCCAAAAGTTGATTAATTGCAGTTAATTAACTTTAATTGTTTCATTAATAGCATTAGTTACCATAATTGTTCCAATTACCACGATTAACCCAATTACTGTAATTACCCCAATTACTGAATTTATTATAATTATCCGATTACTGTAATTACAATATTTAGCCTGATTTTCATAGATCAATTATAGTAATTAGGCCAATTACCATAGTTTCCTCATTTGCCATACTTACTACAATTATTTAACTTACTGTAATTACCTAATTACTATACTTAGCCTAATTACCATTATCCCAATTACCATAATTACCCCATTACCCTAATTACCATAATTTTGCCTAATTAACATAATTACCCCATTTATTGTAATTACCCCAATTGTCCAATTTAATTGCCCAATTTTCATATTTTTCCTTATTAGCATAAATACCCCAGTTACCACAACTACCCCAATTAGCATAATTGCCCCAATTACCATAATTACCATATTCTGCCTAATTACTATAATTGCTCCAATTACTGTAAGTATCCCAATTACCATATTTAGCCTAATTGCCATACCATAATTACCCCAATTACTATAATTACCATATTTAGCCTAATTACCATAACTGCCCCAATTACCGTATTTACGCCTTTAGCCTAATTACCGTAATTACCATAACCCCTCCTTCCCCGCACCCTCATTACCATACCGGGGGTGTGTGGGCGTGGCCTCACACACCCACCCGGCCACGCCCCCAGCCCATCCTTAGCCCCGCCCACCTGGATCACCTGATCAACAACGACCGGAAGCTTCCGCCGGAGTTCGCGCTGCCCCACGCCTACGTGGAGACGCAGGTGAGGGCGGGGTCGGCCCGTTATGCTAATGAGGCGTTGATTATGCTAATTATGCTAATGAACCCCCCCCCGATCAGTCGCTGCAGATCGCCGCCTTCCTGTTCACGGTGTGCCACGTGGTGCTGCTGGTGCAGGATTGGTTCACCGACCTGGGGCTCTACAGGTGAGCGCGAGGGACCCCAAAACTGACCCCACAGTGACCCCGAAACTGACCCCACAGTGACCCCCGAGTGACCCCACAGTGACCCCCGAGGGACCCCAAAACTGACCCCAGAGTGACCCCCGAGTGACCCCAGAGTGACCCCAAAACTGACCCTGAAACTGACCCCAGAGTGACCCCAAAACTGACCCCAGAGTGACCCCAAAACTGACCCCCGAGGGACCCCGAAACTGACCCCACAGTGACCCCCGAGTGACCCCACAGTGACCCCCGAGGGACCCCGAAACTGACCCCAGAGTGACCCCACAGTGACCCTGAAACTGACCCCCGAGTGACCCCAGAGTGACCCCAAAACTGACCCTGAAACTGACCCCAGAGTGACCCCAAAACTGACCCCACAGTGACCCCAGAGTGACCCCACAGTGACCCCGAAACTGACCCCCGAGGGACCCCGAAACTGACCCCAGAGTGACCCCAAACTGACCCGAGTGACCCCAAAACTGACCCTGAAACTGACCCCAGAGTGACCCCAAAACTGACCCCAGAGTGACCCCAAAACTGACCCCAGAGTGACCCCAAAACTGACCCTGAAACTGACCCCAGAGTCACCCCGAAACTGACCCCACAGTGACCCCAAAACTGACCCGAGTGACCCCAAAACTGACCCCAGAGTGACCCCAAAACTGACCCTGAAACTGACCCCAGAGTCACCCCGAAACTGACCCCACAGTGACCCCAAAACTGACCCTGAAACTGACCCCAGAGTGACCCCAAAACTGACCCGAGTGACCCCAAAACTGACCCCAGAGTGACCCCAAAACTGACCCCCGAGGGACCCCAAAACTGACCCCCGAGGGACCCCAAAACTGACCCCACAGTGACCCCACAGTGACCCCGAAACTGACCCCACAGTGACCCCCGAGTGACCCCGAAACTGACCCCAGAGTGACCCCCGAGTGACCCCAAAACTGACCCCAGAGTGACCCCAAAACTGACCCCAGAGTGACCCCCGAGTGACCCCCGAGGGACCCCAAAACTGACCCCAGAGTGACCCCGAAACTGACCCCAGAGTGACCCCCGAAACTGACCCCAGAGTGACCCCAGAGTGACCCCGAAACTGACCCCAGAGTGACCCCAGACCCCAAAACTGACCCCAGAGTGACCCCAAAACTGACCCGAGTGACCCCCGAGTGACCCCGAAACTGAACCCAGAGTGACCCCAGAGTGACCCCCGAATGACCCCCAAGTGACCCCAAAACTGACCCCACAGTGACCCCAAAAGTGACCCCAGAGTGACCCCAGAGTGACCCCGAAACTGACCCCGAAGTGACCCTCAAACCACCCCAAACCACCCCCTAAGTGCCCCTCGGTGCCCCTCCATGCCCCCTAAGTGCCCCAAACCCCCCCATAAGTGCCCCGTACCACCCAAACTGCCCCATAAGTGCTCCTCCGTGCCCCATAAGTGCCCCAAACCGCCCCATAAGTGCCCCAAACCGCCCCAAACCGCCCCATAAGTGCCCCAAACCGCCCCAAACTGCCTCATAAGTGCCCCTCCGTGCCCCTTCCATGGCTCATAAATACCCCTTCGTGCCCCTCCATGCCCCCTAAGTGCCCCAAAACCGCCCCCTAAGTGCCC
The DNA here is from genome assembly GCF_031753505.1 of Anomalospiza imberbis. Classification (NCBI taxonomy): domain Eukaryota; kingdom Metazoa; phylum Chordata; class Aves; order Passeriformes; family Viduidae; genus Anomalospiza; species Anomalospiza imberbis. The sequence goes on along the minus strand of NW_027100304.1, from coordinate 12,726 downwards.
CTCGGTGCCCCTCCATGCCCCCTAAGTGCCCAAAGCGCCCCCTAAGTGCCCCTCGGGGCCCCTCCATGCCCCCTAAGTGCCCCTCGGTGCCCCTCCATGCCCCCTAAGTGCCCCAAAGCGCCCCCTAAGTGCCCCTCGGTGGCCCCGGGTGCCCCGTGGGTGCCCAGGTTCCTGCAGACGGCCGAGATGGTGAAGCCGCCGACGCCGTCCCCGAGCCACGACTCGAGCGGGGCCGGAGCCGAGGAGCCCTCGGAGTATTACCCACACCTGGGTGAGCCCCACGGATCTGACCTATAGATTTACCCTATAGATCCTGACCCACACCTGGGTGAGCCCCACGGATCTGACCTATAGATTTACCCTATAGATCCTGACCCACACCTGGGTGAGCCCCACGGATCTGACCTATAGATTTACCCTATAGATCCTGACCCACACCTGGGTGAGCCCCATGGATTTACCTTATGGGTTTACCCTATAGATCTGAGCCTATAGATCCTGATCCCAGGGATCCACCCAATAAATCCTGACCCACACCTGGGTGAGCCCCACGGATCTGACCTATAGATTTACCCTATAGATCCTGACCCGCACCTGGGTGAGCCCCACGGATCTGACCTATAGATTTACCCTATAGCTCTGCCCTATAGATCCTGACCCACACCTGGGTGAGCCCCATGGATTTACCTTATGGGTTTACCCTATAGATCTGAGCCTATAGATCCTGATCCCAGGGATCCACCCAATAAATCCTGACCCACAACCTGGGTGAGCCCCATAGATCCTGATCCTATGGATCCCGACCCTATAGATCTGCCCTGGAAACGCCCCCAAGCATGCCCAGGTGCCCCCACAGGTACCTGTAGGTGCCCCCAGGTACCCCCTGGTGTGCCCAGGTGTGCCCACAGGTACCTGTAGGTGCCCCCAGGCGTGCCCAGGTGTGCCCACAGGTACCTGTAGGTGCCCCCAGGTGTGCCCACAGGTGTGCCCAGGTGTGCCCCCAGGTACCCCAGATGTGCCCAGATACCTGTAGGTGCCCCCAGGTGTGCCCAGGTGCCCCCGGGCCTGCCCAGGTGCCCCCAGTTGTGCCCACAGGTGGGCCCAGGTGTGCCCCCAGGTACCCCAGATGTGCCCAGGTACCTGTAGGCGCCCCCAGGTGTGCCCCCAAGTGCCCCCAGGTGAACCCACAGGTACCTGTAGGCGCCCCCAGGTGTGCCCACAGGTGCCCCCAGGCGTGCCCAGGTGTGCCCAGGTACCTGTAGGCGCCCCCAGGTGTGCCCACAGGTGCCCCCCGTGCCCGCAGTGTTCGTGCAGACCCGCGCTCCCCCCGAGTGTTTCTCCCCCCGGCGCGTGGGGCAGATGCAGCGCGTGCTCGGCCGCCTGATGGCGCACTCGCGCCTCAAGTACCGCGGTACGGGGGGCTGGGGGGTCCCGGGGGGATTTGGGGGGGTCCCGGGGGGATTTGGGGGGGCTTTGGGGGGTCTCAGGTGGATTTTGGGGGGTCCCGGGGGGATTTGGGGGGCTTTGGGGGGACTCAGGTGGATTTTGGGGGGTCCCGGGGGGATTTGGGGGGGCTTTGGGGGGTCTCAGGTGGATTTTGTGGGGTCCCAGGGGGATTTGGGGGGGCTTTTGGGGGGACTCAGGCGGATTTTGGGGGGTCCCGGGGGATTTGGGGGGGCTTTGGGGGGTCTCAGGCGGATTTTGTGGGGTTTCGGGGGTCCCGGGGGGATTTGGGGGGGATCTTGGGGAATATTGGGGGGGGAGTTTGGGGAGGATTTTCAGGGATTTTGTGGGGGGTTCAGGATAATTTTGGGGTGACTTTGGGGTGATTTTGGGGTGATTTGGGGATAACTTTGAGGCGGTTTTCAGGTAATTTTGGGGTGAATTCCGGGTGATTTTGTGATAATTTTGGGGTGATTTTGGGGTGAATTCCGGGTGATTTTGGGTGATTTGGGGATAACTTTGAGGCGGTTTCCAGGTAATTTTGGGGTGATTTTGATGTGAATTCCGGGTGATTTTGTGATAATTTTGGGGTGACTTTGGGGTGATTTTGGTTAGAATTCCGGGTGATTTTGGGGTGATTTGGGGATAACTTTGAGGCGGTTTCCAGGCAATTTCGGGGTGGTTTTGGGGTGGTTTTGGGGTGATTTTGGTCCCCTTTGCCCCCCCCAGGCTCGCTGTCCATGCGGGAGCTCCTCCCCTCCCCCCCCGGGGCCCCCCCCGGGCCCCCCCCCGAGCCCGAGGTCAACCTGTTCCTGCTGCCCCCCCTGGAGGAGGAGCCCGAGGACGCCCTGCCCCGAGGTGAGCCCAGTACACACCAGTACACACCAGTACACACCAGTAGGGACCCCCAGCGACAGCCCCTGTGCCCCCTGGACCCCTAACCGGTACATCCCAGTACGTCCCAGTACACCCCAGTACACCCCAGTATATCCCAGTACACGGCAATGCTCTCTAAACCCACCCCAGACCCCCCAAACTTCCTCCCAGTACATCCCAGTACGTCCCAGTACACGGCAATGCTCTCTAAACCCACCCCAGACCCCCCCAAACCTCCTCCCAGTACATCCCAGTACGTCCCAGTACACCCCAGTACACACCAATGCTCTCTAAACCCACCCCAGACCCCCCCAAACCTCCTCCCAGTACATCCCAGTACGTCCCAGTACACCCCAGTACACCCCAGTACACGGCAATGCCCTCTAAACCCACCCCAGACCCCCCCAAACCTCCTCCCAGTACATCCCAGTATGTCCCAGCACATCCCAGTATATCCCAGTACACCCTAATCCCCCCCAAACCTTCTCCCAGTACATCCCAGTACGCCCTAATCCCCCCCAAACTCCTCCCAGTAGCTCCCAGTATCCCTCAGTCCCCCCCAAATCCCCTCCCAGTATATCCCAGTATCTCCCAGTCCCTCCCCGCGCTCCCCAAACCCCCTCCCAGTACAAACCAGTATACTCCCACCCCTCCCAGTACACCCCAGTCCCCTCTAAACCCACCCAGCCCCCCCCAAACCCCCTCCCAGTCCATCCCCGTGCTCCCCAAACCCCCTCCCAGTGCCTCCCAGTGGAAACCAGTACAAACCAGTGCCGGTGCGGCCCCGCAGGTGGGGGAGGGGCGCTGTTCCCGGCCCTGCCCCCGTTCCGGGGCCGGGGGGGGCTGGGGGGGCTCCTGGCCCGGCTGCGGGGGAGGGTCCTGGCGGCCGCGCGCTCCCAGTTATCCCACAGCCTGCTGACCGAGCGCAACTGGTGAGACTGGGAGCCACTGGTTTGTGCCGGGAGGGGCTGGGAAAGGGTTAAAGGGGGGTTTGGGGTTACTGGTTTATACTGGGAGGGGCTGGGGAGGGACTGGGATAAACTGGGAGGGACTGGGAGCCACTGGTTTGTACTGGGAGGGGCTGGGGAGGGGCTGGGAAAGGGTTAAAGGGGGATTTGGGGTTACTGGTTTATACTGGGAGGGGCTGGGGAGGGGCTGGGATAAACTGGGAGGGACTGGGAGCCACTGGTTTATACTGGGAGGGGCTGGGGAGGGGCTGGGAAAGGGTTAAAGGGGGATTTGGGGTTACTGGTTTATACTGGGAGGGGATTGGGAGGGACTGGGGTAAACTGGAGCCACTGGTTTGTACTGGGAGGGGCTGGGGAGGGGCTGGGAAAGGGTTAAAGGGGGGTTTGGGGTTACTGGTTTATACTGGGAGGGGCTGGGGAGGGGCTGGGATAAACTGGGAGGGACTGGGAGCCACTGGTTTGTACTGGGAGGGGCTGGGGAGGGGCTGGGAAAGGGTTAAAGGGGGATTTGGGGTTACTGGTTTATACTGGGGGGAATTGGGAGGGACTGGGATAAACTGGGAGGGACTGGGAATGGATTGGGGGCACTGGGAAAGGGTTAAAGGGGGATTTGGGGTTACTGGTTTATACTGGGAGGGAATTGGGAGCGACTGGGATAAACTGGAGGGAACTGGGGATAAACTGGGAGGGGTTGGGGTTACTGGTTTATACTGGGAGGAACTGGGAGGGCGTTTATTACCTGTACTGGTCCGTAGTGGTCCATGCTGGTCCATGCTGGTCCATGCTGGTCCATACTGGTCCATACTGGTCCATGCTGGTCCGTAGTGGTCCATGCTGGTCCGTAGTGGTCCATACTGGTCCATGCTGGTCCATACTGGTCCATGCTGGTCCGTAGTGGTCCATGCTGGTCCGAACCAGTCCATACTGGTCCATACTGGTCCATACTGGTGGCAGGTTCCATTACGCCGCCCGCATCTGGGACGGGGTGAAGAAATCCTCGGCCCTGGCCGAGTACGGCCGCTTACTGGGCTGAACTGGGAGCACTGGGGGGCTCCCCCCGCGCCAATAAACCGCCAAAAACCGCCTCGTGCTGCTCTGAATTAGCGCCGAATCTTAATTAATTATCCCTCCAAGGATTAATTAGGCCTAATTACCCCCACGGAGGTTTAATTACCTTCGCCCCGCCTCCTTTCCCCTCACGGCTTCCCGCGCTTGGAAAAGGGCGGGAAACCCCCCCCCAAACCATAGAGCTGGAGGACCTGCGGGGTAGAGCGCCTCCCCGCGCATGCGCACGGACAACGGAGCGCTCTAGCGAACCATAGAGTTGGGGGGGGGGGGTGTTTTGGTAGAGCGCCTCCCACGAGGGAGCTCTGAGGCGGCTTCCGGTGGGGCTCTGAGGGGACTTCCGGCGGAGCCGTGAGGCGGGAGCGGCCATGGCGGAGATCCCGTTCACGCGGGTGGTGTCGGTGACCAGCGCGGACCCGGTGGGTCCGGGGGGTTCGGTAGGACCCGGGAGGAGGCTCCGGTACCGGGAGGGGGTTCTCCGGTACCGGGGTTGGGGGGGGGGGGGGGGGGAAGGGGTCGGTTCTGAGGGTCCGGTGCGTCCGCAGCGTCACCCGGCGGAGAATCTGCTGCGGCCCGAAGATGGCGGGAAGTGGAGGGGAGCGGCGGCGGGGGAGAAACAGCTGAGCGTGGTGCTGGAGGTGGGACTGGGATAAACTGGGAGGGGATTGGGGGGGACTGGGATGGACTGGGATAAACTGGGAGGGGATTGGAGGGGACTGGGAATTACTGGGATAAACTGGGAGGGGATTGGAGGGGACTGGGGGGGACTGGGATAAACTGGGAGGGGACTGGGGGGGACTGGGAATTTACTGGGATAAACTGGGAGGGGATTGGAGGGGACTGGGAATTACTGGGATAAACTGGGAGGGGACTGGGATGGACTGGGATAAACTGGGAGGGGATTGGAGGGGACTGGGATAAACTGGGAGGGGACTGGGGGGGACTGGGATAAACTGGGAGGGGATTGGGGGGGACTGGGGAATTACTGGGATAAACTGGGAGAGCACCAAGATAAACTGGGATGGACTGGAGGGCACTAGGAAGGGACTGGGGGTTACGGGGATGTAGTGGGAGGGGACTGGGCCGTACTGGTCTGTACTGGGAGGCTCCCCCTGACTGGGGCTGCACTGGGATGCACTTGGCTGAACTGGGCCGTACTGGTCTGCACTGGTCTGTACTGGGAGGCTCCCCCTGACTGGGGCCGCACTGGTCTGCACTGGGCTGAACTGGTCCGTACTGGTCCGTACTGGTCTGTACTGGGAGGCTCCCTGACCGCTCTCCCCCAGCTGGCCGACCCCCGGCCCATTCACTCCCTGCACGTCGGCAACGACGGCGCCGCCTTCGTGGAGGTGCTGCTGGGCTCCTCGGCCGGGGGCGACTTCCAGGTGAGCGCTGCGGGCACCTGGGCACACCTGGGGGGCACCTGGGGCACACCTGGGCACACCTGGGCACAGCTGGGCACACCTGGGTTCACCTGGGCACACCTGGGGCATAGCTGAGCTCACCTGGCCACAGCTGAGCTCACCTGGGCACAGCTGGGGGGCACCTGGGGCACACCTGAGCTCACCTGGGCACAGCTGGGGGGCACCTGGGCACGGCTGAGCTTACCTGGGCATGTCTCACACCTGGACCTTACCTAGGCACACCTGTGCCCACCTGGGCACACCCGAGCTTGCCTGAGCCTTATCTGCGCCTACCTGAACCTTACTTGTGCCCACCTGAGCAGCTCACCTGTGCCCACCTGCCCTCCCCTGAGCTTACCTGTCCGCACTTGTGCCCGTGTGCCCTCACCTGTGCCCACCTGGCCTTTGTCTGCCTTTACCTGTGCCCACCTGACCGTCACCTGAGCTCACCTGTGCCCACCTGCCCTCCCTGACCCGCACCTGAGCTTACCTGTCCCCGTTTGTGCCCGTGTGCCCTCACCTGTGCCCACCTGTCCTTTGTCTGCCTTTACCTGTGCCCACCTGAGCTCACCTGTGCCCACCTGGCCTTTGTCTGCCTTTACCTGTGCCCACCTGGCCCTCACCTGAGCTCACCTGTGCCCACCTGACCTTTGTCTGCCTTTACCTGTGCCCACCTGAGCTCACCTGTGCCCACCTGTCAGGTGCTGCTGCCCAGCGCGGCGCTGATGTCGCCCAGCGAGAGCCGGGCGGGGGCGGGGCCGGGCCGGGTGCGGCTCTTCGGGCCCGAGGCGCTGGTCAAGCGTCCGGCCACGCCCGCCGCCAGGTGGGACCGGCTGCAGGTGGTGCTGAGCCAGCCCTACTGCCAGGTGAGCGCACCTGGGGGGCACCTGAGAGTGGGAGGGGCTCACCTGGAGCTCACCTGAGGGGTCAGAGCTCACCTCGAGCTCACCTGAGGGGGGGAGGAGCACACCTGGAGGTTGCCTGGGAGGGTCAGGACTCACCTGGGGGGGGTCAGGGGCCACCTGGACGTTACCTGAGAGGGGGAGGAGCACACCTGGAGCTCACCTGGGGGCGTCAGGACTCACCTGGGGCGGGGTCAGAGCTCACCTGTGGGGGTCAGGGCTCACCTGAGAGGAAGAGGAGCTCACCTGGAGGGGTCAAGACTTACCTGGAGCTCACCTGGGGGGGTCAGGGCTCACCTGAGGGGGTCAGGGCTCACCTGCTCAGGACTCACCTGTTGGCCCCGCCCCCAGAGCCGCCCCTACGGCCTCTCCTTCATCCGGGTGTTCGCGGCCCCCGAGGAGGGTGAGGAACCGCCCCCGGCGCCGGTGAGTGACCCCTGAGTGACCCCTGAGTGACCACTGAGTGACCACTGAGTGACCACTGACCCCTGAGTGACCTGTGAGTGGCCACTGACCTGTGAGTGACCTGTGAGTGACCACTGAGTGACTACTGACTACTGAGTGACCACTGAGCGGCTACTGAGTGGCCACTGAGTGATCCTGAGTGACCACTGAGCCTGAGTGACCAGTGACCTAAGAGTGACCCCTGAGTGGCCCCTGAGTGGCCACTGACCACTGAGTGACGGCTGAGTGACCGCTGTGCCCCTCCCCCCAGCGGCGCCGCCTGGGTCCCTTCACGCTGCGGGAGGAGGGGGAGGGGAGCCCCCGGCGCCCCCCGGCGGGCCCTGTTCTACCGCCGCCCCTCCCCCACCCCAGGTAAGCCCCTCCCCCACCCCAGCAAAGCCCCTCCCCCACACCTTCCTACTGCCCCATCCCCCCATCAGCCCCTCCCCCACCCCAGCTAAGCCCCTCCCCTTTGCCCCTCCCCCCCAGCCGCCCCCCCGGCCCCGCCCGGGCCCAGCTACGCCACGGCCGCGCTGCAGGGGAGCGCCGGTGACGTCACACAGGTACGGGGCACACCTGGGACCCCAAACACACCTGGGGAGCCCCTAAATGCACCTGGGCACACCTGGGGAACCTCAAAAACTCACCTGGGGAACCCGAAATCACACCTGGGCTCACATGGGGAACCCGAAATCACACCTGGGCACACCTAGGGACCACAAACCTCACCTGGGGAACCTTCAAACACACCTGGGCACACCTGGGCAACCTCAAAAACCCACCTGGGGAACCCGAAATCACACCTGGGCTCACCTGGGGAACCTCAAAAACTCACCTGGGGAACCCGAAATCACACCTGGGGAACCCAAACACCCCTGGGCACACCTGGGGAACCACAAACCTCACCTGGGGAACCCGAAATCACACCTGGGCTCACCTGGGCAACCTCAAAAACTCACCTGGGGTCCCCGAAATCACACCTGGGCTCACCTGGGCAACCTCAAAAACTCACCTGGGGTCCCCGAAATCACACCTGGGCTCACCTGGGCAACCTCAAAAACCCACCTGGGGAACCCGAAATCACACCTGGGGAACTTCAAGGACTCACCTGGGGAACCCAGAATCACACCTGGGTACACCTGGGACGCCAAACACATCTGGGGAACCCCCAAACACACCTGGGCACAACTGGGGATCCCGAAAATCTCACCTGGGACCCCGAAGTCTCTCCTGGGAGCCCCAGATCCTGAGTCCTCCTAACCCCACCTGGGGACCCCCAGAATCTCACCTGGGGGCCCCCTAGCCCCACCTGGCACCCCCAAAATCTCACCTGAACCCCCCCCCTTTCTCTCCCCGCAGCCCCCAAGCGCCGCCCCCCCTCCCCCGCCAACGGCTCCGCCCCGAAAAAACCCAAAAAAACCCCCCCGAAAACCAACCCGCCCCCGCCCCTCCCCCGCCCCCCAGCCCCCCCGGAATTCGGGGACCCCCCCCAAAAACCCGGGACCCCCCCCCAAAAACCGGGGCCCGCCCCAAAGCCCGGTTTTGGGGGGGGTGGTGCTGGCGCTGAGCGGCTTCCAGAACCCTCTGCGCGCTCACCTGCGGGCGGCGGCCGCGGCGCTGGGGGCCGAGTACCGACCGGACTGGACACCTGAGTGCACTCACCTGGTGTAGGTGACCCCTCCCACCCCCGCGCCCCGCCCCCTGCCAGGCCACGCCCCTCGCTAAAAGGCGGCCACGCCCGTGTCCGGTCCCGCAGGTGCGCGTTCGCCAGGACGCCGAAGGCGGCGCGGGCGCGGCAGCAGGGCGGGGGTCGTGGTGGCACCTGGATGGATCTGGGCGTGTCAGAGGGAGGGGAGGAGGCTGAGCTGCGGGCCGTGAGTGTACCTGGCACACCTGGGCACACCTGGGGCACCTGGGTTACACCTGGGGGGGATATAAACACACCTGGGGTGGGAAACACACCTGGGATACACCAGGGCACACCTGAAAGGGGATAGGAGCATGCCTGGGGGCACCTGGGCACACCTGGGATAGGGAACACACCTGGGATACACCTGGGATACACCTGGCACAGCTGGAGGGGATATAAACACACCTGGGATACACCTGGGATACACCTGGGATACACCTGGGATACACCTGGGCACAGCTGGAGGGGGATATAAAACACACCTGGGGGCACCTGGGCACACCTGGGGGGTACCTGGATGGATCTGGGCGTGCCAGAGGGAGGGGAGGAGGCTGAGCTGCGGGCCGTGAGTGTACCTGGCACACCTGGGCACACCTGGGAGGGACAGAAACAGACCTGGGCACACCTGGGATAGGGAACACACCTGGGATACACCTGGGCACACCTGGAGGGGACAGGAGCACACCTGAGCCTACCTGGGGACACCCTTTGGGGCACCTTGGGGGGACATGCGCACCATGGGACACACCTGGGCCACGCCCTGATAGGCCACACCCACCGGCAGACACACCTGGCTAGGCCACACCCCTTTAGCCACACCCACAGGTTTCTAATGGCCACACCCACCTGGGAGGGGTTAAATTAAAGCCATACCCCCACAATATGGCTCTGGCCACACCCCCAAGTGGGTGTGGCTCCACCTCTGCCCCTCCCCTCAGGTACCTCTTGGATGGCCGCGCCTCCTCCAGCAGCGAGGGGGAGGAGCCTGATGATGCCCCGCCCCCTTTGCGCCCATCCCCCAAGGTGAAAAAAGGGACGGGGCAAACTCACCTGGACACACCTGGGACACCTCCCCCCACAGCGCCTGCCACGCCCCCTGAGTCAGGTGACAGCGACGGCCAATCAGAAGAGTGAGTTCAGGATGAGGGGGTGTGGCCATGCTAGTGGTGGGCGTGGTCTTGTCTTAAATGGGTGGGGTCACTCCTTAAATGGGTGTGGTCCCACCTGAGGTGGATGTGGCCACACCTGAGGTATGTGGGGTCACATGAGATGGGCGTGGCCTCACCTGGTAAGGGCGTGGCCATGCTTAGCATGGGTGTGGCCCCCCTTAAATGGGCCTGGTCCTATCTGAAGTGGGCGTGGCCCCACCTGAGGTGTGCGGGCTCACACCTCGGGTGGGCGTGGCCCCACCGGGAGTGGGCGTGGCCCCAGCTGTCCCCTCCCCCCAGCTCCGACCCTACGGCGGCTCCACCGAGGCCAACAGCGAGGACGAGGAGGGGGAGGGGGAGCCCATCCCCCCCCTGCCCGGTGCGTGCCCCTCCCCCTCCCGGCCCCTCCCGCCTTAGCCCCTCCCCCCAGGCTCTGACCCCGCCCCCTCTCGGGGCCGCCCCTCCCCCACAGGTTTTTTTGAGGACAAAAAGTTCTTTTTGCACGGCGACTTCCCCGAGGGGGAGGGGCGGCAGCTGCGGCGCTTCGTGGTGGCGTTCGGAGGGTGAGACTGGGGGGACTGGGAGGGACTGGGATGGACTGGGGGGAACTGGGAGGGGACTGGGATGGACTGGGAGGGGACTGGGGGGAACTGGGAGGGGACTGGGATGGACTGGGAGGAACTGGGATGAACTGGGAGGGACTGGGAGGGATTTGAAGGGACTGGGGGCTCAGACTGGTCCATACTGGTTCGTACTGGATCGTACTGGCCCATACTGGTTTTTATCGGCCCATACTGGCTTATCCCAATCCATAGTGGTCCATACTGGCCCGTACTGGTCCGTACTGGCCCATACTGGTTTGTACTGGCCCGTACTGGTTTATACTGGTCCGTACTGGCCCATACTGGTCTGTACTAGTTTATACTGGCCCGTACTGGTCCATACTGGTCTGTACTGACCTATACTGGTTTATACTGGTTTATACTGGTCCCTACTAGTCCGTACTGTCCATACTGGTCCGTACTGGCCCATACTGGTTTATACTGGTTTATACTGGTCCGTACTGGCCCATACTGGTTCATACTGGTTTATACTGGTCCGTACTGGCCCATACTGGTCTGTACTGGTTTATACTGGTCCGTACTGGCCCATACTGGTTCATACTGGTTTATACTGGTCCGTACTGGCCCATACTGGTCTGTACTGGTTCATACTGGTCCGTACTGGTTTGTACTGGTTCATACTGGTCCGTACTGGCCCGTACTGGTTCATACTGGTCCGTACTGGTCCCGCAGATCCCTGGCTCCCTCATGGACAACTCGGTGACGCACGTGGTGACATCACAGGGCTGGGACCCCGCCTTCCAGGAGGTGTGGCCTAAAGCTGGGGGGGCGTGGCTTTCACCCGCCCCACCCCTTTTATTAACCCCAAGCTCCGCCCCCGGCAGGCGCTGAAGCTCCGCCCCTCGCTGGTTTTCGTGCGTCCCCATTGGCTGCTGCTGTGCGGGGAGCGGCAACGCCCCCTGCCGACCCAGCCCTTCCTGGTGACGTCAGCGATGACATCATCGGCGTAGCAGTGACGTCATCTGCACGGAGACGCCCCCTTTCCCCGGCCACACCCCCTTTTTCCACCAAATAAAGAGATTTTGGGTAGAAATTGATTAATGGATTTTAATTAATGAATGAGGGTCGGGTGAAGTGGGCGGGGCTGTAAAAGGGTGGGCGTGGCTTCTTTAGAGCTCTTTAATTACTTTGATTCTTTAATGAGTTTATGTAAAAACTGTTTTTTATTAAAATGTTAAAAATAAAAATTAAGGGTAAAGGTGTTAAAAACTAAATATTACAGCATAAATATTGTGAAATAAATATAAAAGAAATATAATAAATATCATCAATTGGATTTAAAAAATATATTCATTTTTGTTGAAATAATAATTATTACTATTTAATATGAATATTTAATACATGTTTTTAATGTTGATTATTATAATAAATAACAAAATATTAATAAAATTAATCTTATTTAAAATGTCATTTAAATTAAAATTTTTATATGTAAATGAATACATCAGAACTCTTTATGCATAAATATATAATTTTTATCGATAAATAGATAAAGAAATATATAGTATAATTAGTAAGTAAATATAATTTTAAAATATATAAAAATATAAGTAAATTTATAAAAATAATTATAAAAAATCCCCCTTCAGGCATTGCCCTTTTAAGCCGGTCCCCACCCCCCCCCCTTGGCGCCATCGCCCTTTTAAGCCCGTCCCCGCCTCTTTAAGCCCCGCCCCTCCCCTCTTAAAGCGGCCGCGCCGCTGCCGGGCCCCACCGCCGCCATGTCGCTGCTCCGCCGGCTCCGCGCTGCCGCCGCTGTCGCCGCTGTCGCGACAGGGCGAGGCCTCGCGACAGCGGCGGGGGAGGGGCGGCAGCTGCTGCTGCGGCAGGTGGGGGAGGGGAGGGGGAGGGGTCAGAGCGCACGGAGGGGAGGGGGGAGGGGTTGTGGGGGTGGGGGAGGGGCGGGAAGAAGAAAGGGGGGGTGGGGGGGGGGTGGGGATTTTTTGAGGAGATTTTGGGGATTTTGAGGAGATTTTTGGGTTTTTTTTAGGAGATTTTCGAAGAGGTTTTAGGGGATTTTGAGGAGATTTTTGGGGTTTTTATGAGGAGATTTGGGGGATTCTCGAGGGGATTTTTAGATTTTTGGAAATTTTTGAAGAGATTTTTGTGGGGTTTTGAGTTAATTTTGGGGATTTTTTGAGGAAAATTTTGGTGGTTTTTGAGT